>NW_006187550.1:0-562 GCF_000334495.1 Tupaia belangeri chinensis | reverse complement strand
GTGGCATTAACTGACCAGTGAGGGCGGTAAGAACTGGTGTGTGCTGTGACTACATATAAGCAAATCCATGTATAATAAATAATAAAGCACAGTTAATAATAGTTATGATGCAGTAAAGACTAAGAGGTTTAGAGGTTTATATAAAAAGGTTAACCATTTTGATTGTTTTGATGAAGTGTAGACTAGTTTTTTCTCTATTTTTTATGCTAAGGTTCAATTGTTTTAAAAGAACAAGTTATTCATTTGAAAAGCAAAATGTTCTATATGCCATATGGTACCATAAAGTGCAACATCAAAAATGGGGTCCCTTGTTATAGCAGGAGAAATTCTTCCTAATCAATTACAAATTACAACCAATGTTTCTTTTATTTATCTTTTTATTTTTAAACAGGGAACCCTTTAGTAAAATGGTTCAACACAAAGCTGAATTTATACCTCTAATAAACATATTTAAAATCTTTTACAAAGGGCTGACATTCAAGTCCTAGACCTGGCTGTTTGGAGAACATTCTGGGCATATATGCATATGTACCCAAAAATCCTGAGAGGAGAGTGGAGGAGA
>NW_006187549.1:0-562 GCF_000334495.1 Tupaia belangeri chinensis | reverse complement strand
TGTTCTTTAAAAATTTTCCAAATGCACAACAGTTCTTTTTTTTTTGGTAAGCTCTTTTCTAATCTTTAAGTTAATATACTAGCCACAAAACATGATCTGTATGATTCTGACTTCTGAAACTTTTTGACTGATGAGTATCAGGAAAATACATATGTATATTCTCTAACTGTACAGTACAAAGTCTGTTTCCTCAGAGTAGATCAAGCTTGTCAGTTGTGTTTAAACCTGTCTGTG
Organism: Tupaia belangeri chinensis; assembly: GCF_000334495.1. NCBI lineage: Eukaryota > Metazoa > Chordata > Mammalia > Scandentia > Tupaiidae > Tupaia > Tupaia belangeri. The sequence continues at coordinate 328 of NW_006187549.1, read as the reverse complement.
TACTTACTGATGTTTATTCTCCTTGATCTGTGGATGGTTGAAAGAAGAGACACGTTAAAAATCTCCATTTTGATTATGTATATGTCAGTATCTTCTTGTAGATCAACATTTGCTTATTACATATTGATGTCATATTACTAAGTACATGTACATTTGAAAAGTTTATATCCTACTGGTAAACTAAACATTTATCATTATATAATGTTTGTTTCTACTAATGTTTTGTGCCTTGAAGTCTTAATTTATTAATGTTTATATCTATTTTCTCCTATTTAGCATTTGTCTGGTATATCTTTTCCTTTTCATTTACTTTCTTTTTTTTTTTTTT
>NW_006187548.1:0-562 GCF_000334495.1 Tupaia belangeri chinensis | reverse complement strand
GCCATCTACTGGTCCCAAACGTTCTACCTTTCTATTTGAAGAATATGCGGGTACTTTGGGCCTCACAGTGCTCAGAGGTGAGGTACCTGCTTGCATTTACAGGCATGCCCTAGAGCTGACGGTGCCTCCTGAGCCCAGATGAACACTAATGGCTCCCAGCCATGGGGACAGCAGGTGGGGATACAGAGGTCACACAGCTGGTGGGCCTGAGAGGGAGGGCCCCGGATAGAGTCAGCCTCTGCTTCAAACCAGCCCCTTCCCTACCCAGAGGGTCCTTTGCTCTCCAGACCTGGGGTCCCCGGCCACGTGTAAGTCTCCATTCCACACTTTTCTCTCCTTCCCGCTCACCCTCAAATCCTTCCCTCTGCTGCCCCCTGTGGCCATGTTGGGTGCTGCAGCTCCAGACTCTGCTGAAATCACTCCCTTTCTTACTCTCTGTCTCCACAGCAAGTGCATGTACCTTGAAAGCAAAAACAATTCTCAACAACGAAAGAAGAAAAGTCTTGTTAGGGAGCCAGCCAGGAGTGTGGTGGATAAGGCAGCTGAATCCCACGTGACCAAC
>NW_006187547.1:0-562 GCF_000334495.1 Tupaia belangeri chinensis | reverse complement strand
ACTCCCTGCCGAGACGCCATTCCCGACTGGCTGGCCCGTCTCTGTTCTGGGCAGTGGGACACTCAGTGCTGAGAGCCGTGAGTGGTGCCTGGCGAGGGCCAGGGCAGCTGAGCCGACTCCGAAGCCAAGTGAAGACCGAGCGTGCTGGCGGGACGGCGGGGATGCCGAGGCAGCAGGCGTGCAAGGCCAGGACCGAGGCAGCACGCAGGGCACTGGGTCCCTCGCTCCTCTTTGCACATGCTGTAGGCTCGATCCCCGTGGACAGGCCTTGCTGTGATGCTCCCGCGGAGGCCTGTCAGACCAGCTGCCCATGATGGCGCCTCAGGGACATTACCGCGGTGAGTTCCCCGCTCAGGAGCACGCGTCTATCCTGACGAAAGCACCTCCAGCCATTAGTCCCTAATGCCGGCTCTGCGCTGGCCCTGGGTGGGGTCTCATCAACCCAGCACCTGCTCGCGATGAGGGGCCGAAGAGGGGCGCTGCCTTGGCCTCCTCCAGGGAGACCGCCTGAGCTCTGGGCTGCCGGGCTGTGCTGGGCCCCGCCTGCCGACCCCTGGCTCTC
>NW_006187546.1:0-562 GCF_000334495.1 Tupaia belangeri chinensis | reverse complement strand
TCTACAACAATATAAAGGGAAACAAAAAACAATAGAATCAACAAAAACCTAACTCTTACAGAAAACTTACTTTGGTTCAAGTGCTATTCTCAAATTTTACATGTGTTCTATCATGTGATGCACAAAATAACTCTGTTGTGTTGCTAATAACAAAAATACTTCATTCTGGGTAATTTATAGAGAACAGAGGTTAATTGAGTTGATTGTTTGGAAGTTCAAGATTAAAAGGTTGCATCTGGTGAATTTGTTCTTTCTGATGAGGGTTTTCTAAAGACTTCTGAGATGGTGCAGGGCATCACATGGCAAGAGCTTGAGCAGACCAAAAGCTCAATGTCTGTGTCCATGTCAGTATGTTTTTAGTTTTCAATCACGGTATCCCCTCCTGGAAGCCTAATCACTTCCCAGAGATTTCACCCTTCAGTGTCATAATCAGAATAAATCTCTACCCTCTCAACACCATTACATTGGCTAACTCAATTTCAATATATAAATTTTGAGGGGACACATCCAAATCATAGCACCTAATGATATAAGCAGTATCATTATTTCTGTTTTACAGATT
>NW_006187545.1:0-562 GCF_000334495.1 Tupaia belangeri chinensis | reverse complement strand
TGAAAGAAAAGTCCTTTCAAATTTCCTAAGTAGCCAGCTTAGCTTTGTGGTATGCTATTTTCTGACAGAGTGGTTACTTAGCACCTATTTTTAGAGCCCATAATATTCCGTTTTGGACACGTGGGGCTTTGTCCTAGGCAGGCTGCCTCTCCCTTCCTCATTCCCCAAATGTCTCCTTCATGGCTGTACATGAAGCTCTGTAGAGGTCAGCAGCCTCATAAAAGAATCTGTGATGTGAATTCTACTCATTTTGATGTTACACGGTAGCACCTGCCTGCCTTAGAATCCATTCTTTATGTAACTTCAACATACTGAAATGAGTCAGTCCCTGAATCATGGGAGACAAGGCTAGAAACCTCAACCATGCATTATTCTTTTATTCATATTAGAATAATTAAAATTTCTGGCCTAGGCTATAAATTTTACTTTTCTAATTCTCACATTACTTTTGGATATATTTTTTTTTCTCACATGAAACTGTAGTAGCCTTCTAGAAATGTGAACTACATTTTAAATCTCTGCTTGGTTTAAAATGTGCTACTATCTGGGTCAGCAGGTGGCA
>NW_006187544.1:0-562 GCF_000334495.1 Tupaia belangeri chinensis | reverse complement strand
ATCTATCTATCTGTCTGTCTGTCTGTCTATCCACATCATATCAAGCATGTATCTGTCTTTCTTCCACTACTCTCACCACCACTTCTACATCTACCGGGGTCATCAACAGTTGCTCTGTCCACACTTTCTTCCACTATCCTCACCATTACACACATTCCTCCCACATAACTTCTTTCACAGAGTTGCCATCTTTTTCATTCTGATTGGTATTGTTTTCACACTCACTACCAACTCCATCTCCATAATAAGCCACACCATCATCTCCAGTGCCAATACCTTATTAAGTCCCATCATTTCTTCTATCAGCTAGTTGTTTTTTCCACCGTGTGTCCTTTAACATTTTTAAAATTTTAATTTCTTTTATACACTTAATTACTATCAGCTAATTGTTATCTTTGCCTCCAGCACTTCACCATGAACTCTGCAGCACAGTGTATGCAGCATTGTTAGTGCTCAATCAATTCATCACTATTAAAAATTAAACCACCACCACCACCTTTACAACACATTCATCTGCATGATAACCACTTTAAAAACCAGATACATAATAAGGTTTAAAAAA
>NW_006187543.1:0-562 GCF_000334495.1 Tupaia belangeri chinensis | reverse complement strand
GTACACCCACCCAGGTTGTTTCAGGCTGGCCAGGGATCACAAACCACAGTAGGTCACATGGCTTCCTGCACCACAAATCAGTATGCTACTGTTTGCATCACTGAGGTCAGGTTAAATCATTTACATTCTTCTAAGTTGTTATTGTAATTTTCTTTTTTGATTTTACCAAGTGGGTAAATCTATGCTAAGGAAGAAAGTAAGTATAAGGAAAGTGTGAATAATGTTTAGTCAGTGTGCCCCAGAAACTGCTGTTCTGTAGACTGAAGCCACATGGGAGGGAATCAAATCCTGGTCCATCCTAAAAATCTGGACATGGCAGTGGGTGCTTGTAGTCTCAGTTGCTCAAGATGATAAGGCAGGAGGATCTCAACAAAGGGAAATCCTGTCTACACAGAAATATCTCACATACACACAGAAGATAAATAAGATTGTGAATCACACGTCTCCATTACATTCATGAGACTGTTGAAAAGTGGTTTAGATCTCAGCTGTTTCTTTGCTTCAGCAAAATCTGCATAACCATGGGAATGTGAACATCACATTATACTTTTTTTTTTTTTTT
>NW_006187542.1:0-562 GCF_000334495.1 Tupaia belangeri chinensis | reverse complement strand
TCATGACTGATCTGGAGAAGGGCATTCAAGTAGAAGAAATAAGTACAACTATAAGGTGAGACAGAAGGCCAGCGTGGCTGGAACATGGTGAGGGGGAGGTGGTAGATGATGAGGCTGGAAAGAGAGGCAAGGGCAAATATCCACTTTAATATCTGTCTGCATGTGTTCATTCCAAAGTCAGTACTTCCATTCTCCACCCCAACCAATTCCTCTTAAAATTCCTTTTTCTACAAGAATCATTATTTGTCCAGTTACTCTGAAGTTGAAGTCTTCCTTGACTACCGTTGGAGTAATTATTACTCTAAAATGTTTCTTTTATTCATGCTGTCCCTTTTCTTCCCACTGATATTATATGATCTTTAAAATTCATGGAAAAATTTATGAAAAAGCCATAGATTTAAAGAATTTTTACATCAAAATTCATATTTTAATTCCATTTTTCCTCAAACTTCCTCTGAATTCGATAACATCTATATTGTAATGACTCCTTGAAAGGCTTTCTTCATTTTTTTTTAAATTATTTATTCCATTTTATTATTATGTTAAAATTTGACCAGAGAGA
>NW_006187541.1:0-562 GCF_000334495.1 Tupaia belangeri chinensis | reverse complement strand
CCACTTCTGTAATGAAAGGGTGCACATCAGAGCCTCATACCCGAGGAAGGGAGTTCAGCTGTTTGGTTTTAGTTCCGTTCTTTGGGGCTGGTTTAGCTCTATCCAAGGAATGAAGAAGGAGGAAAGAGGGGGGTCCAAAACCAGAATTTTGTAATCCTTGAGTCCTGAGGCACAGCTGTTAGAGTCAAACAAATCCAGATTGAGAGCCTGAGTCTAGGGCACTCACCGATCTCACAGTTCTCCCCAGCGAAGCCCTGGTCACAGCTACAGCCATACATCGTGTCGTTGGCATTACAGGTCCCCCCATGCAGACAAGGGTTGTTCTCACAGGGATCCGAGGAGACTGCAAGAGAGATGGGCAATGGGAGGTGTCAGGCCACCTGGTCATCTGCATCCTTGGAATTTAAATACCAGGACCCCAAAGGCCCTCTCTTCAAAGTACTCTCTGTGGGCCCCTCAATAACTACCCCAGCAGATGGGCACCAACTCTTCTCACTGCTTCTATGGCCAAAAGCTTACTACTGGGGTCAACAGGTGGCGTACTGGTTAAGGCACTGGACTC
>NW_006187540.1:0-562 GCF_000334495.1 Tupaia belangeri chinensis | reverse complement strand
TTGTATTATAAGGTATTATTCACTCAACCCTCACAATAACCTCCGAGGGAGATTCTGTTCTCCTAACATGTGTAATCTGAGGCTCAGAAAGGCTCCCTGACACACTCCGTGTCTCATAGGGTGCTAATGGTAGGGCCGGCGTTTCAGTCGAGGTCTGCCTGTTCCTCACAGAGGACCAAATCTTGATTTCCACCCCGTTCTCCTATAATTTCGTCCATGTGGGTTGCTCTATTTGTCTGGACAAGAGGTTTTTAAACTTTGCTCCCCTTCCTGGACTAATAGCATCAACCTTATCTAGGAGCTCATTTGAAATGCACATTCTGGGCTAGACAGTGGAGCAGGAGTAACTCAGTGTTCTGTGATGCTGGACCCATAGAAGAAGGTCCAGTGTTCACCTCCCGGGGCCTCCCTGAGTCCACTGGGTGTGCATGTGTGCCTGTGGTCTGGGCTGGCTATGGCTGCCATTAGATAGAGGCGTAAAGACCCTGTTGGGAATCTCTATGTCTCTCTCTCTTCCTTTCTCTCTGTCTGTTTCTGTCATGGAAGAAATAAATAAATAAGC
>NW_006187539.1:0-562 GCF_000334495.1 Tupaia belangeri chinensis | reverse complement strand
TTTGGAGCTATGTAGCAGAACCTCGCATGCTCACTGATAAGACTGTTGGATCCATCCGTAAGGCTATAACACCTTGACCAAAATTTGACTGACACCTCTCCAAGACCACTGCATCAGTCCACACCCCCAACCAGTGGTTCCCCATATCCCTGCAAATACTCGTTATTACCAAACTCTCATTTTTGCCAGGCTAGTGAGTGCAAACTAATAATTCACTGTTGCGTTCATTTGTATCTAAGTGTTAATGAGTTAAAACATCTCTTCATATACTAATGAACCAGTGGAATTCCTCTTTTTCCTGGTAAAGTAGGGATCTAGTGATATTCTTAGTCAACTAGTTTTCCAAAGCCATTTACAGGCCAGTGGGCCTTTCCTCATTGCTCTGTGGTGATGCCATATTTATCATTTGTCAAGCTCCCATATATCTGTGGCCTGTCTCTGAACTCTTCATTCTCTTCTGGTAGTCTGTCTGTTCTTCCATCAGAACCAAATAATTCTTCTATTTTTTTTTTTTGTTCATTTGTTTATTTTGTTTTTTCTTTTCTTTTTTTTTTGGGGGGGG
>NW_006187538.1:0-562 GCF_000334495.1 Tupaia belangeri chinensis | reverse complement strand
GTCCCTGTTTTTAACTCTTAAGAAATGGTTCGATGAGTGTAAAGAACTTTCGCAACAGTAATTTGAACCAGAAACATATACGTTTTACATATATCTTATATCATAGCGAAACTCAGTCATCTAAGTCAAGTGAACTTTTGTCAGTAAAAGCAGAGGAGGGACACATCCAAAACAGGAGCTCCAGCAGGTCACTTTCATGGACTCAAATGAAGCAGTGGTCTCCCTGCACCTTCACAATCAAGATAGGAAGCCCAGAAAGTTGAGGGTGGTACAGGCTGCTTTCTTGATCTGAAGTCTGCATACCTTTACAATGTGATCTGCCGTTATCCAAACTACATCCTTAACTTGTTCATTCCTTAAATTCTCTAGGCTCCTTTACTATTACATACCTTTGCACGTGCTATTCCTTCTCTGTGTTCCTGTCATAATGACCTACCTGACCCTCAAACATCTCATCCTCTTCAAATCCTCCCTGGTCTTTCATTTTATTGTGCTCATCAAGCCCCAACTCTATCATGGCATGCTACATGGCACTCGCCAGAGAGAGAGAAAGAGACAGAGA
>NW_006187537.1:0-562 GCF_000334495.1 Tupaia belangeri chinensis | reverse complement strand
ATCTCTAAAGACATGGAGCTGAGGCCATGGTAATGTAACAATTTAGTGTCTGAACCATGGCTGACTCTCCGGTTTTCTGACTCCTAACCCCAGACAGTTTACCTGACCCTCTGCCGTCTCTTAGATACTGTAAGAAAACTCACTGATTTCAATTTAACAGCACATTAGGGTCTCCAGAAGGATTCTTGGAACGTGGGAGAATATTGCAGATCTTCCAGGCAGAGTTACGTCTAGAACTTACTGTGACTTCCAAGAGGAAAGTTCTAGGAAGGTAGGAGTCACCGTGGGAAGGGTTGGCCTGTAAGCAGCTATAATTACAAAACCAGAGTGACATGTACTGCACAGCACAATTTTTAAAATAAAAAGAAAATAAATAAGCCCTGAGTTTCTGGTTCCATCAGATTCTAACTGATGAACAATGAGCTATTTATTTTTTGTCTTAGATTCTGTTTTCTTAAATACACGAGTATTATAAAAGTATCTACCTGCTTAGCCCCAGTGGTATGAGTGGATGGGCACTGATACTTGGAAGCTGAGGCCACATGGGAGGCCTGAGTTCAAT
>NW_006187536.1:0-562 GCF_000334495.1 Tupaia belangeri chinensis | reverse complement strand
TATTTACTCACTGGCCTCGTACAGCAAACGTTTGTTGACGTCTTTCCTTGTCCAAAGCAGCATGTTAAATCCATGTGGGGAAATTATTACAATCACCAATAAGCGGAAAACAGCTCTAAATCTTCTGAAATAGTTGATAAGGGATAATTTTATTTTCTCCTTGTTGTTCTTTATTATTTTAATATTTTTAAAATTAGATTTGAAAGATGTAAAATTATTTTTGACACTTGTTTTGTCTAGGTGTTTGCTCATTATTAAACAAGATTCAATTATATATATGTTATGATTTGTTTATAATCTCATAGATATTGTTCATAGAATTGACTGGAAGCTTTTTGGCTCTGATTTCTAATCCTGAGCCATGAATTTTAACACTGCTTTCACCATTAATTCTCTGAGGAAGCTTAGTCAGGCAATTCATTTCACCAATGTGGATTCTTTGTACTCTAATTCAACAGGGTCTATGAGAAGTGAAATCAAGGGAATTGATTGGAAAAAAATTTGCATGGCAATGCATTGCGTAAAGGAGAAACATAGCAATGATGGGTGTAATTTTGGAAAA
>NW_006187535.1:0-562 GCF_000334495.1 Tupaia belangeri chinensis | reverse complement strand
TGGAGAGGGATTGCAGAGTTGTGCATCTGAATGGGAGATTGGAGCCAAGTGGAAATTGGCTTATTTGGGAGGAGAATTTAGACAGGGACCCTCTGACTCCAAAGTAGAAATGTCGAGGGCTCAGGAGGAGGGGTCTCAGAGACAGTTCACAGCTGTAGAAGGGGCGAGTCATTGAAAAGTGGCAGAACTGGCAGCACTACGTTGTCTGACCTCTCAGGAAACAGTTGCACTAATAATAACTATTTCATGGTTATTGATCATGTGTTAGGCACGTATTACGAATTGTTATGTCTTCTTGGAGAATTGACCCTAACTAATTGGCCCTAATATGATGAATTTCCCCTATAATGGGGACTAGAGACGTAGCTTGGTTTTTCACTTTTTGATAGTTGCATCAGACTTTGCAGTTATGATTTATAACTATCTCAAGTCCCCTTCTATTTACTCATGTAATTATTATTTTTACTAGAAGGCATGTGAGCTCACCAAAGAGACAGAAAAGGAGAGGAAAAAATACCCTCCATGGAGAAAGGTCATACCACAATCCCTTCTCCTCCTTCTC
>NW_006187534.1:0-562 GCF_000334495.1 Tupaia belangeri chinensis | reverse complement strand
TACTCACCCTTTTCTGCTTATTAACCCTACTTAGCTTTCAATGCTCAGTTTAAACCATGCTTTTTCGTATCTGCTTTCTTTCACTCAGTTTTTGAGACTCACTTATATTGTTGGATAGATCCACGGTTGTGCATTTTACTAAGTCATATCCTACTGAGTGAATGCTTCACGATTTTTCTATTCTCCTGTTGATGGACATATTCTGTTTCTACCTAACTGATCTGGTACCAACGGGGTGTTCTGCAATTCAGTTGTGACATAAACTACCCAGCACTAGCATAGACCCACAGGTCCAGGCAAAGTCCACCACGAGACCGCCCTCACTTCTATGCCCACTGTGCTTTGAGGATCTCCAGATGCCCTGCCCTTCTTACTTAGTGATTACCTGAAAATGCAGGGACTCCCACAGACCCCTCAGGTTTGATAATATGGTGCAGACTGGCCTATTGGTTGAGAGATCGTGGGTGTGAGAACAGGGTCACTTTAGGAAATGGGACAGAGATTTCGTCTTGTTATCAGGCAACTGAGCAGTCTTCCATTCACAAATTCTTCATTTTTTTTT
>NW_006187533.1:0-562 GCF_000334495.1 Tupaia belangeri chinensis | reverse complement strand
ATCAGCTGGCGCCTGCAGAATTCAGGTGCAGAGGGACGGGAGGGACAGCTGCAGTCGGCTGGGGCCGTGGCGGCACAGCCTCCCTTTACTCCTGGAAGGAGAGGCATGGGGGTTAGCCTACTTCTCGGAACCTTCGGGAAAGGAGGCGAGAGAGAGGTGGAGTGGGCTTCAGGCAATAAGAGAGCACATGTGGGGAAGGGGACAAGCAGATGGCCCTCTTCCCTCTTCAGGGGGGCGATGTGAGACATGCCCTGTCCCCACAGAAGGGTCAGTCGGTAGTGTTATGCCCAGAGAACCTGGCTGGAGACCTCCCACCCAGCTAAGCCCTCACCTGGGGAAGGTAAGAGTTTGGGTGTCGGGGTCTGGGGAAGCTACAGGGACCTGGGGGCTTTGCTGGTGTTTGGTAATTGAAGCTCATTTGCTTTTTATAAAATGAAGCACCCTCTGAATAATATATATGTCATTAAACAAGGAATATATGAATACACCCTCAAAGCAAAAACTATGCACACTACAGACAAAGCCGCCTTTTGAACATTTTTTTTTTGGAGAGGTTTTTGCT
>NW_006187532.1:0-562 GCF_000334495.1 Tupaia belangeri chinensis | reverse complement strand
GATGTAGAGACTGTGGCTATTTTTATATATGTCTCTCCATATGTGTCTTCTGGCTACAGATGAAATGGCTCAACACTGTCAAACAAAAGAAAAGAAAATTGATAAATCAAAAATTAATAAATTATTTTTTATGTCTTAATTATCCAAATTAGTGCTTCTTGAAGTTGTTATGTACTTGTAGGATTCTAAAAATATTAAAATTTGAACTAAAGAAACAAACAATGGATCTAGGGACAAAGAGTTTGGGAAATGTTAAATTGTACAAAGTTAATCAAGTATCAGTGTGAGAGATCTCACAATCTATTATGTCAGTGGGGCTTATGAATCTCCGAGAGGGGCATATAATACACAACATTTCTTAAATTTAGTTGCATATAAAAATCTTTCCATGTAGGGCTCTCACAGAACTTGAATACAGGCTTTGAGAAAGGCTGCTCTTCACCATCGCTCTTCATGAAAACACTGTGCCCTTGACTGTGGCCACTGGCAAATGAAAATGCATTTGCTTTTCTATTTGTTAAGGAGAATTTCACAATGTCTTTTTTTCTTCCATGAATGAGAG
>NW_006187531.1:0-562 GCF_000334495.1 Tupaia belangeri chinensis | reverse complement strand
AAAAAAAAAATTCCTTGTTTGACAGGAAATGACCTTCTAGTCAGGTTCTTGCCATAACCTCACTGTGGGCAGAATATATTCCTCTACCCTTTGACTTTGGACCTGCCCATGTGACTTGCTCTAATGGCATGTGGGTAGAAGTGACAGTGTCATTGTGCCGATTTCAAAACCTAAGCCTTTAAGTAGTCATACATGTTTCTGCTCGTGTCCTGTGTCTACCATTGACATGGAGAGAGCTTCTACGGGAACTTCAGGGTAGCCATGAAATCAATACGTGCAAACGAGAACCATCCCAGCAGCCTCGATGGGCCTACATAAGTATAGCAGGATGTATACCTGCCCAAGACTTTACCATCCAGATCCACATCCTCAGCTCACCTGTATGGGTCAGTGCAGCTGAGATCAAGAGGACTACCTCAGTGCAGTCACAGACACTGAGCAGATAGATGCTTATTGCTGAAACACCCCGATTTCTGTTTGTATCTGCAGTCAGGTAATAGATTGTGATGCCAGGCAATACCACCCAGGAATTCAAAAAATTACTCAAGTTTGGAAACTTATC
>NW_006187530.1:0-562 GCF_000334495.1 Tupaia belangeri chinensis | reverse complement strand
CCCTGACGCTTCGTCACAAGTAAGGTTGACCGTGAGGGTTTGGGGGTAGGTGAAAGGCTGACCCCCCTCCATCACACAGCTGCGAGGAAGGGGCCTCACTGATGAAGGAGCTGCCCCGTCTGAAACGGAATCATCTATTAGAGTTTGAAGCACTTACATGGCCCCCTGGGTCTGAGCTCTTTGACCTTCTCTGAATTCAGTTCCCAAGTGGAGGCAGGTGGCTTTGCCCTCAGCGTCCAAGAGAACACAGGTGGTCATCTGCAAGCCCAGAACAGGTGACAGTAAACGAGCCTATGGGCTTGTCCTGGGGAGAAGGAGGTCGAAGGAGCTGGGGAGGCCGCGTCTTGACTGGCGGCTCGGATCAGGTCCGTGGGTGCATTGGTGGCTCCAGAAGACAGAGGAAGCAGGTCGTCCTGGGCTGGCCGGAAGGAAGGAAGTGCTCAGAGACACTGGGCAGAGAAGTGAATGCGGGATTTTAGCCTCCTACCCTCACCAGCTTTCCAAAGTGGGGCTAGCAGCTGACCGCCTAGACACGCTACCCAGGTCAGGCCCTGGGGCCGGA
>NW_006187529.1:0-562 GCF_000334495.1 Tupaia belangeri chinensis | reverse complement strand
ACCGGATGACAAGGTGAGAAACCTGCAACCCCAGGAGTTGGGAAACTCGCCTCCCGTGTTCTAGGAAAGGAGATGGCAGGGAGACAATGCAGCTGTGCCCTGAAGGCCTGGCGGGTAGGCCACGGGGACAGAGCCAGAGGCCTCTGTGCCGACGAGTGCTGGGAACTGGAAGAAAGGGTGGCAGTGGGCCGGCCCTTCGCCTCAGGCCCCTGGAAGACAGTCGCAGAGCTCGACCGGCTGCATGTACCCAGCACCCCACAGGGGCCCGGAGCAGCCGCAGCACCCGCCCTGTCTGTGGGAGGAGGGGAGGAGCCAGGTGCCGGGGTGCAGAGATGGCTACCTTCCATCTGGAGACGGTAGAGCATGGAGCAGCTGTCCACTACGTCCAGCATGGCACCGCTGGCCTGCAAGCTGGGCAGGATCTGCAAGACAAGGCCACGGAGGCCGAGGCTGTCTCAGCTGTGGATGGGTGGGGGTGACAGGGACCACCACGGTCAGCCTGTCCAGAGCCTGCACAGACCAAGCCCTCTGCACCACTGCACCACGTGCCCACATACACCAC
>NW_006187528.1:0-561 GCF_000334495.1 Tupaia belangeri chinensis | reverse complement strand
AACCATGGGAGCACCACGTCCTGGGCACTGAGACAAGAATGTGCTTTCGGAAGGAAGGAATGATGGGCCATGTCTGATGATGCTGAAGAACCCCAGATGAAGACTGAGAGCTGGCCTTGGGGTTTTACAACACAGAGGTCCTTGGAGACCTTGGTAAAGGCAGCTTGGATGGAGTGGTGGAGGCAAAGGCCTAATTGCAGTGGACGGAGAGGTTTCTTGAACCCTCAGTGTGGCCGTTTCAAGAGGGACCAGGAGGAAAGAAGCTGGGGAGAGCAAGTAGTATAGACGGTTCTTTTGTCTTGTTCTAGAAAGGGGGTGCAGAAAAAAAGGGCAAGAGCTGAAGTGTAACAGGGATTCGAGGGAGGCACTGTGCTTGTTAAGATGGAGAATGACAGTGTGTTTGTAGGCAGACGGGAATAGCCAGGAGAAGGTGAGCCAGTGTGCAGGGAAGGGGGTGGAGAACCCTGAGTGCTGTGCTTGACCGGGCAAGGGAGAAGCCCCCCGTTGTCCTGCGATGGCGGGTGGCATGGGGAGGAGGAGAGGAGGCCGGCTGTGGGCATG
>NW_006187527.1:0-561 GCF_000334495.1 Tupaia belangeri chinensis | reverse complement strand
CCAAAATAATTCTAAAATTTTGAATAGGAGAAATTCTACCTATTACTCAAACTTAATATGGAGCTATACTAGTGAAGACAGTGTGGTATTGGTCTAAAAATGAACATACCAGATTAATGGAACAGAATTAAGAGTCTAGAAATAGATATGGACTTACATGAACAGTTGATTTTTAAACTGAGGTACTTAGGTAATTCAATAGGAAAAAATAAATGATGCTAGAACTAGATTATCTGTGGGAAAAAAATAAATGAACCTTGACTTTGACCTCACACCTTATGCAAAAACAAACTCAAAATGGATTATAGATGTAAGAACTAAAACTATTGAACTTCTAGAAGAAACAAGGAGAAAATATTTGTGAGTAGATTAGGCAAGTTCTTAAATGACACAAAATATAGGAATTATAGAAAAAAAGTGATAAAATGAATTTGATAAAAATTAATTTTTTTTAAAATTACTAGGGGGCATCTCCATTTGTCAGGAAGAGAGAGAAAGTGAGAAAGTATCCCACAAGGGGGATGACCATATTGAAATCACTTCTCCATTCTCCTCTTGGGA
>NW_006187526.1:0-561 GCF_000334495.1 Tupaia belangeri chinensis | reverse complement strand
GACACCGCAAATGGGTCAGGCACGTTTTCTGGGGCCTCGTTCTTTCCCTGTGAAGTGCAGTTGTCCGTGGAGGTGGCCGTGGAGAGGGCAGGACGGGCATGTACAGGCGGGCCATGCTCTGCATGAGGTGGCCGCGGGAGCTGTCCGGGCTGCACTTTTCGCCCGCTGCTCACCGGCCCCTGCCCGCAGGCTGTTCTACTGTGGATGAAACCCCATGCGGCCAGGGTGGCCCCGTGTGTCAGCGTCTCAGCGTCCCCAGCACGTCGTAGACAGTAAGCGTGTGCCTTTTTCCCTGAGTGATTGTCCGTTGCTCAGTTCGGAGGACTGCCTTTCAGAATTTGGGGAACGGCCGCCCTGGCCCTCCCTCCCGGCGACGTGATGCGACTCCTTCCCTTTCTGCTCTCACTGCTGGGAAGGTCACGCCCGTTCATTCTGTGATAGCACAGCTGTGCTGCCCTTTCCTGGCTCTAATTTATTGTGCTTTATTTATGTGGCACCGCTGATGGGACACGTCCCCGTGGTAAGCCACACCAGCCCCTTTGGAGAAAAGCTTTCTCAGTC
>NW_006187525.1:0-561 GCF_000334495.1 Tupaia belangeri chinensis | reverse complement strand
ATGCTTCCCCCCTCTACTTCCCATCTCCCTCTGGGGATCACACATCCCCTCTTTCAAATTTTTGTGAAGTTTTGTTCTCATTCAGGAAAGATATAAAGATTGATACCCTTATTGCTAAATATATTGGGATATGGCTAGTCCCTTTCCTTCATGATAGGACAACTTAATATATCATTTTTAAAAATGCCTCAAAGTATTTACAAAATTTCTTATAGTGCAAATCTAAAGACTCCACACACACACAAAAAAATTATACATATATGTACAGAGACAGTCTCTGTAACATTATTTGCAATTGTAAAAAAAAATAGATATAATGCAAACTTATAAACAGAGAGAAATGTAAAATTAATTTATAGCACATCCATATAGCATGAAGACATGAAAGTAATAAAGATTGATATAGATCTACATATATTGAATTTAAACGGTGATAAAAGCTCATTTACATAAAAACAAGTATCTACTTATTGGCACAATTAAATCAAGACATATACTGCATTTTATAAAATATATTAATGTATGATTTATATATATATGTAATATATTCTATATAAAATA
>NW_006187524.1:0-561 GCF_000334495.1 Tupaia belangeri chinensis | reverse complement strand
TAACTCTCAAATCATTCTTTAGAGGAATGCTACAGCGAACAATGTGTTTCTGTGGACTACAAAGGCTATTGCTTTGAAAAATACAGACACATTAAGCTTGATATCTCTATGAATTAAAAACTTATGAAAATCAATCTTATGGCTTGTGATCATTTTATTTGAGCATTTGAGAATAATACATAAAATGTTATTTAGTATATGACCTCCCACTGTGCCATGTAATTTTTTCATTGCCAAAATACTGATTATATGAATGTTAACCAACACACCCTTGGAATCTAGGGGTAAAAATGGTAAGTAGAGACACATCATTAAAGGATAATTGAATCAAAAACTGTCATATCAGTTAATAGCTGAAGGATCCTTGTCACAGGAAAGGTGGTAAGTCAGCAACTACTACCTTCCTTCATTCAACAAAGTGCACCAAGTTTCTAAAATTATATTCTAAAGAGGTTTTCTTTCATTGGTGAGAGAAGAATAAAACAATCTATTGCAAAGGTAGACAGTATAAGGATTCAGCAGGTGGCATGGATTAAGGCATTGGATTCCCACATGGCCAAC
>NW_006187523.1:0-561 GCF_000334495.1 Tupaia belangeri chinensis | reverse complement strand
GATTTTGTTCCTTTTGAAGATTGTTTTGGCTCTTTGGAGTCATGTGTGGTTTTTGTTTTTTGAATTTTAAGATGCATTTTAGTTTATTTTAATAAAAAAAATCTTAATTTTGATATAAATTTTATTATGTTATTAATTTCTTAGAGTTGCATTGGCACATTAAAGCATTTTGGCTTCCAATCCGTGGACATGAAATGCTTTTTAATTTCTGTATGCAATATTTTGAATTTTTCAGTGTACCATTTTATCTTCTGTGTGGTTAAGTATATTACCAAATAGATTTTTTCCTTTTGATGCTATTGTGATTTTTTTTATGTTTTTTTTTTAAGGTTTTTCATTGAAAGTCTAGAAATGTAACTGGTTTTTACGTATCAAATTTTGTATCCTGCATTTTTGCTCTATGTGTTTATTAGTTCTGAGAGGTTTGTTTGTGTGTGTTCATGTGTTTGTAGTTAAATCTTTAGGATTTTTTTATACATGCGTTTATGTCATCTGTGAAGAGAGCCAGTTTCACTTATTTTTTTCTAAGTTGAATGAATTTTAAAATTTTTCTCTTTCTTA
>NW_006187522.1:0-561 GCF_000334495.1 Tupaia belangeri chinensis | reverse complement strand
CCACATCTCCTTCCTTTCAGTACCCAGGATAAAGAAGCAACCCATAGCAGTGGGGGTGGCAGAGATAGAAGAGCAATGGTAGAACC
The DNA here is from genome assembly GCF_000334495.1 of Tupaia belangeri chinensis. Classification (NCBI taxonomy): domain Eukaryota; kingdom Metazoa; phylum Chordata; class Mammalia; order Scandentia; family Tupaiidae; genus Tupaia; species Tupaia belangeri. The sequence goes on along the minus strand of NW_006187522.1, from coordinate 475 downwards.
CCAGATAGCTCTAAGGGATTTTTCTAGGACTCAGCATATAACACTGTTCATAATCCACTGGCTAAAACAAACCACACATCCCAGTCTGTTGTTATATGAAGGGGAAGGATAAAATCTTCTTCTAGGGAATAGTGAGAGAAATTGTGATGGACAACATACACAAAAAAGAAGTGTGAGAGTTGAAATTAAAGCTGAAGTTTTCTCATCTTTAAATTTGATACTATGGGACTTAGTGTACTGTGGGGGTGAATGAACATAGTAAGCAAATAGTTTATGAGCTTAGAGGAGAGGTTCAGCTCAAGGTAAAATGTATGCTACTAGAGGATAATGCTGTAAGGCCATGAGACAGGATGCAGTCATCAAGAGAGAAAGGATAAATGAATAAGCAACAACAAAATCAACATTTAGTGTCTAGAGAGATAAGAAACAACCGAAAGGAAACCAGTAAAGACCAGTCAGCAGGGTCGGTAGAAAA
>NW_006187521.1:0-561 GCF_000334495.1 Tupaia belangeri chinensis | reverse complement strand
TGAACAATTCTATATATATTACAAATAACCATAAAGATATGCTTAGATTTAAGATAAGAGGAAGATTCATTGAAATAGTTTTTATTTAGATATAAATTACTAAGAGTAAAACAAAGTATACAAATATTTATTGAGCATCAACTGGATTTAAATAAATCAAAAGAAAATCTAAAGTTAGTGTGTTGTAGAAAGTAGTGCTTTATAGATAAACTATTGACCCTCTACTTCAGGTGAGACAGGATTATGTAGAGATTAAATGCCAGAGATGATTCTGGATAAACATAATCATAGGATTTGCTTAGAAATGTGTTTTTTTCCTGATGGATCCTTTCTGTGGAATAGCTTTATGAAGAAAAAAATAACTCTAGTTCAACTGAATTATCATCACAAACTAATGGTAAATGACATCCTCATGGGCTCACTGACTTAAGTCTCAGCCAAGGGACAACACCATTAATTATTGAATAGTTAACTATTTTTTGGTGACCAATAACTTAAAAATGAATTTTCCAGTCACCTGCCCTAAAGATGTTTATTTTTAAATCCATCAAATGTTTTACC
>NW_006187520.1:0-561 GCF_000334495.1 Tupaia belangeri chinensis | reverse complement strand
GGCTCAGAGACCCAGGACCCTTGGCGGGGAAGCGTGTCTGGGGGTGTAGAGGGAGGGAGCTCACCTCAGCGAGACTGGCGTGCACTCCAATGAGGTAGGGCATGGGCGCGCTGCAGACCGAGAGGACCCGGGTCATGCGGGCGCCGCTCCCAGGCCCCAGGTTTGTCCCAGCTCCTGCCCCTCCCCGGGCCCCTCCTTACCAGCAGTAGTCAAGCAGGTGCGGGGGCAGCGTGGGGATCAGCACGTGCTCCCAGCGCATGGGGTACAGAAGGGCGCAGGACGCGTGGACGCATGATGTCAGCTGGGGACCGATAGGGGGTCGTGGAGTCAAGGCCTAGACTCCTAACTCTGCGAGGGTGGCTCTCCCCGTTCCATTTCCCACGCGCCCAGTCTCCTGTCCCCACCCGTTACTGGGTAACCAGCGGAAACTTAGACCAAGAAGTCGACTAATTAAGGGGTTTTGAGCGGGTGGAGCCACCTCTCAGCCTTTCCTAGTCCTCGAAGGGACGGAGCTAATAGGCCGGGGATCCCTCCGGGATCCCTCCGGGTAGCAAAGACTCA
>NW_006187519.1:0-561 GCF_000334495.1 Tupaia belangeri chinensis | reverse complement strand
CTTGCCTAATTGCTCTGGCTAGGACTTCCAGTATTATACTGAATTGAAGGGGTCAGAGTGGGCATCCTTGTCTTGTTTCTGCTCTTAGAGGAAAAGCTTTCAATATTTCACTGTTAACCACCAAGCTACCCGCTGGTCCCTGAGTCATCCTTTTAAGGTGCTATTGAATCTAATGGCTGTGAATATTTTCTAGAAAGAATTGGCTCTAAGAAAAATAATCCTTGGCTTCTCCTATCAGAGATAACTCACAAACAAAACATGTACCATCATTTCCATAGGCATCAATGTTTCTTACCTGGCAAATAGAAGCTAGAGAAAGGGTCTGAATCGGCCCCAACGATTATGTTAGAAATCTGGTCAATTACTCCTTCTTGAGCGAGGTACTGTCGTCCATGATGAGTATATGCCAGTGAGGTCACCATTTCTATACAGGTGGCTCTGAAATGTCAGAGGACAAAATAGGGTCAAAATGAATGTCCTCATTAGGTTGAGAAACACAAATGCTTTGGAGTAATTTATACATATAGGTTTAACAAACAGTCACAATTAAAGATTATAAGG
>NW_006187518.1:0-561 GCF_000334495.1 Tupaia belangeri chinensis | reverse complement strand
GAGACATCCCCACCCATGGAGGAGGCCACTCTGTAATCCCCCTTTTTTCTTTCTCTCCCTTCAGGACTTTGGACACTGTGTACCTTTTCCCAAAGTATTTTCAAGGCACCAGATCTGCTTGACCAAACCGTTGACCATATGGGATCCAGTGGCCCCAACCTCCACACCACTGGCTGGTGCTTGTTTATACTTTTAATTCTTCTCTCCATTGCTTCATTGATTCCCCCGACACTTCCCAGTCTGGATCATACCTCCGCTGGTCTGGTGCTTCCTTGGCAGGCATTCCTTTCTCTCAGCGAGAGTCTCATGGCAACCGTTGAACCAGTGGCCCCTGCTACTCACCACCAGGAACAACAGTACTAGGAACACTTGCGAGGTTCGCGTGGTTCACCAAGAAGGGCCGGACTCACATGAGCGCTGAACAGGAAACTGTACTCACACAGAGAGGACACAGACCAAGATTCCCTTCAATACTGAGTGTTGGTCCCCATGGCCAGGGTCTCCCCTTCAGACCAACGCAGGGAGATGGTGCACACACACCCCTTTTATGTTGCCAGTCTA
>NW_006187517.1:0-561 GCF_000334495.1 Tupaia belangeri chinensis | reverse complement strand
TAACATTGGGTTCCAACACCCTCAAGATATCTTACTATGTGTATACTAATATTTCAAAATCTGAAGTAAAATCCCAAATAATCCTGGTCCTAGGCATTTTGGATAAGGGATTCTCAACCTGTAATACAAAGTATCCCCAATTCCTTCCTCCTACTCCTGTACCTTGCTGACCTTCATTTCATTTATACATAAATATATACAAGACATATGTAAGAACTAAGCAAACAAAATCAAATATACTTGTCGTTATTACTATTTTGAAAAAAAACTTGGTTAAAGCATTTAAGAAAAGTAAAAGTTTTTATTTCACCTTCAGTTGTTCATACTCAAAGTCCTTTGAGCTGCCTAGGTCTGTTGTTTGTGGTTTGACTAATTCGGGGAAGTTGCCAGTCATTATTTCTTCAAATATGGCTTTTGCTCCTTTCTCTCTTCCTTCTCCTCTGTTATTCTCACTACATGTATATTGTGCTTTTAGAAGTTATTACAGCAGTTCTTCAATGTTCTATTGTTTTGTTTTGTTCCCCCCCTCATTATTCCCTTTGCTTTTCAATTTTTGAGGTT
>NW_006187516.1:0-561 GCF_000334495.1 Tupaia belangeri chinensis | reverse complement strand
CGTGGTGAACCATGTGGAAGTCCAGCACCTTAGGCACCACACCATCTGCTAACCCCAATTTTTTTTTTAACTAATTTATAAACGACAGTGAAATCTGTTAGTAGTTTTGATTTCCAAAGGAAATGTGTCTTGACATTTCCTCTGTGATGTGAAGAAGAAATAGTTTTTAGCAAGGTGGTCCATTAATTATGCTGGTATCTTAATTCAGCAGCATTCAAGGGCAGTGAAGTGGAAATCATAATGGGTTTTGATAGAAGCTTAAATTAGAGTTATGTCACCAAGGTGGGGATGAACTAGCTGAAAAGTCAGCAGGAGAGAAGAGAGGAGTTTCAAAACAAATGAGATGATTTAAAGTGTTTAAGCCAAGGCTAGAGTCTTTTTCTATCTTCTGCAGTGTTAATTGCAGAGGTGCTAGATAAGTCTCTTTTTATCCCCCCCATTTTTTTTTTTAATTTACTGATTGTTTTCATGCCTCAGTTTGAGATAAAACCCAAACTGCAATTATACTAGAGGAAATTGACTCAGTGGCAATATAATTCACACTTAGATGAACATGACATT
>NW_006187515.1:0-561 GCF_000334495.1 Tupaia belangeri chinensis | reverse complement strand
CCCCCCCCCAACAGAGCCCAATCATGCTGCGATCCCCTTTCTCCAAGTCCCCTCTCTGCCAGGGTCCGAGGTGCACAAGAATGCGCATGACCCTGCGTGAAGCCAACAAGGCTGGGATTTGAAACCAGTCAGCCTGTGGGATCCAGCTCCTTAGCATTGTGCCTAATCACTGTGCCTGGGGGCTGGCCTCTACTCACTTTGGGGAGCACAGCTGCCCCATGCTAGGATAGAGCCGCTTCAGGACGCCATTAAGGAATGTAGACTTGTTTGCCATACAAAGAGTATTTCCAGATTGCCAGGCTGTTCTAAATGGCATTTCTGCTTTTTCCCCTCTAGGTTTATTTCCAGCCTTCTCTGCCAGCTGGCCGGTGGTACCTTGGCAATAGGTCCATTTCTTGCCACCTCCCTACTAAACCTCTTCCATGGTGCCATGTTTGCCCCTCTCTTCTTCATTTGATCCTCCTCGGTGCCTTCCCCTGCCTCGTTGGCACCGCCCTGTTTTCATAGGCGAGGTTCACCAGTTAGAGGACTCCTTTCCCCCCACCGTTAGCACACCAATCA
>NW_006187514.1:0-561 GCF_000334495.1 Tupaia belangeri chinensis | reverse complement strand
GGAGGGACTTTGGGAATTCACTCTCTGTCCTTACACCTCACCCCTCTGTCCCTGTCAACCCAGTTTTGCCCACTATACCTGTCAGTCTAAAAGATCAAGAAGATACAAAGTAGGGCAGAGACAGTGAGGATCACAGGGAAGCTCCAGGGTCTGGACCTGTAGGCCATGGCTTGGCAGTGGGCTGTGTCTGGGGCCATGGTTGATGGTGCTGAAAGGAAACACAAGAGTGAGAACCCTTGTCCAGCCCCAGGTTTGGGGATAGGCCTCCTTCACTTCTGCTGTCCCGGGAGTCCTGCAATGCAAATGGTTTCTACCCTCTGTATGTGGCAGCCACTGTGACAGACCCTGGGGCAAGTGGGCAAAGAGGGGATGGACCCTGACGTCAGCCATCGGATGCAACAACTGAGGAAAGCCAGGGTGACCACACGCATCCCCCCAGCTGTGGGAGTAGGGGAGGTGACTCGTGAGGATGGAGGAAGGGTCTTAGGAGCTGGCATTTCAGGCTGGTTTGTATGTGCCACCTGATGGGTGTCATTTCACACATATACACATGCACACACA
>NW_006187513.1:0-561 GCF_000334495.1 Tupaia belangeri chinensis | reverse complement strand
CCACATATGAGGAGAAGGTCTGATTCTGGCCCAGCTTCCAGTTGGCCGTGTGGTTCTTGGGAGTAACCCCAGAGGGTCAAGAATCTGAACAGGGCCATCTCTAGTTCAAGCCTTGTTTGGGCGACATAGCGAGACACGGTCCGAAAAGCAAGTCTGGGCCTTGTGTCCGCTCTGAGGGGGAGGCTGAGTCATGAGGTGGACAGTATACAGGGAGACCCAGTCATAAAACTAATTATTGTAAAAGAGTTTATTTTTAATAAGACTAATTTTTCAGCACTCCTTTTATGATCTGAACTCTTGGAGTCAGTATTGAGAGGCTTTGCCACATAATAAGTAAAAAGATTATATTCACTTTTTCTTAAAATAGTAAAAGTTTATTCCAAAGCACATGGTCATTTCCTCTGTGTCTGACTTCAAGTTTTGACCTCCCCTGCTACAGAATGACCCTTGACCCCATGAGTTCCTGTCTAGGCTCTGTCCAGTCCTCTGCATGGACATACTCAGCAGTAGAGAGGAGAGAGAGGGGTCTTGCCCAGCCCAGAGAAGGAGACCAGGGGACAG
>NW_006187512.1:0-561 GCF_000334495.1 Tupaia belangeri chinensis | reverse complement strand
TTTGGGAGGGCAGCTTCCTGCCCAGGAAGGCCCTGAGGGTTGTTAAACTGCACAAAAGAACAGCCGCCCAGCCTAAGCCAATTTGCCTCCTCAAACACTGCTCTCAGGAACAGTTTTCAGCTGTTTTGCAGGTCCTCCCCAAGGCAGGGGCCAAAAGTTCCCAGGCTGAGGAGGCAGATTGCTGGACGCCTGACTGCTAGCTCCCCGCTGGCCTGTGTGACCGACGCAACCCTCCTCAGGTAGGAGCTTGGCTCCATCCCAGTCCTCCAAGGGGAGTGGCCAGAGGCCTGACTTCAAGCTGGCGCCGCTGATTTAGTCTGCACTGAGCCCGTCAGGCGTTAGTTTTCCCTACTCACCTTCCGGTGCAGAGCTCAATTTACGTTTAGTGTGAAGTCTCCACTGCACCATGAACATGGGGCGTATGTTACATGTGTGCAGTCGCTGTGTGCACACAATTCCTCTCGTGGATATTCTGGAACAGGAGTCCCCCACCTCTGGGCACGGACTGGTCCCGATCCACGATCCACGGACTGGCGGCAGGGAAGGAGCTGAGCAGCAGGC
>NW_006187511.1:0-561 GCF_000334495.1 Tupaia belangeri chinensis | reverse complement strand
ATGGAAGTGATAGAGAATTACATTTGAAAAACACATAATGTATTAGAGTAGTAAGTTATAGATGATCGCAAGATTCTGTATTTCCTTTATGTAGTCCATAACAAGAGAAGATTAAATAATACACTACACAAAGTATATTCATAAGAGAGAAACATTTTTAAAACGTGAATAAAAGTTGAGCCCCGAATTTAAGAGATGGAGGCATAAGTGAGATGAAAAAGTTGAGAGAGCTTTGTATACTTTGTATGACTGGGATATTTGTAGAGATTCAAATTATTAATGATACAAACATTCTACACCCTATTTTATAACCCCAGGATTCACACATACACACAAGATCACAAAGAAAATAATGGCAAGCTTATTTATTATTAATCATTAAATATACTATTGATGTCTAAATTAAATTATTTTTGGGTCATTTTTTCTTTTCTATTTGATAATGTACTATTTCTGGAAGAGTCAATTTTCGCTGACTTCCTAAGAAATGCTTATGATGTTTCTGACCCTGATATCTTTTTAAATTTTTTTAATTATTTATTTTTATTATTATTATTATTT
>NW_006187510.1:0-561 GCF_000334495.1 Tupaia belangeri chinensis | reverse complement strand
ATTTACAAATTCTTCAACAGGTATTTTTGGGGGACTGTCAATTGCCTTTACGAGATAAATTAATATTCTTATGCCCATCCTAAACACTCTTTTAGTTCAGCTGAGAGAACATGCCTAATGATGAGCAATAGGAGAAGTAAAATAATATATTAAAAAAAATCTTTAGGAGGCTGGAATAGGGTAGCATCATAATGTTTTATCAATATGACTTCAAGCCAATTTTACCAAAACTCGAAAAAATCTGGAGAATTTTAATACCCCATATTCTGCACAGCACTGAGATTTGAACTGACCAACAACATGGAGTCTATCTTCCTCTACCACGCAGGCCCAGGCCTTCACCTGCAAGCTGCTCTTTTACTACATAGTAAGAAAAGATGGCCCAAGTGGTAAAAGGCAGGCCCACATGTGTCTAAGCCAGGGAGAGCAGCTCCCAGCTGGATTACACAATGGGTGAGAATGGCAGAAAACATCACACTCATGCAGAGGCTTCTTGAACAGCCCAGGTAGTGCCTGTTGTTTAGACAAAGAAGCTATTTTTAAAATTATTTATTTAATTTT
>NW_006187509.1:0-561 GCF_000334495.1 Tupaia belangeri chinensis | reverse complement strand
GAATAAAACACTGGTTTCCAGGGTTAGGGTCAGGGAAGAATAGAAAGTAGTAGTTAAAAGGACACAAAGGAGCACATTGTCAGGGTGAACAAGTCCAAAGAGTTAACGTAGGAAGTAAGGCCCAGGGTTCGGATCCTGAGCTGACCTAACACCCTCCAGCTGGGTGTGACCATCAGCCTGTGATCCTTCCTGGCTGGAAGGCTTGGGAGGTGGGGTGGGCTCCCTGTCTCCCTCTCTCCTTTCTCTGTCTCGTTCTCTTTCTGTCAGTGAATTAACTTAAACCAAAGAGATCTGATGAACAACATGAAGACTGTAGTTGATGGTGGTGTATTGTCTCCAAGGCTGTTGCTGGATGAGTGGATGACAGCTATGCTCCCCATGGGGGAAGAGGAATGACCGTCTCCTGTCTCCTCCATGGGAGCTGAAGGCTACATTCGTCGGTTAACCTATACTAACCATGTTGCTACATGCGAGTATCTTATAATGTTATGTTGTGTATCTTAAGTAGACACGATAAGATGTATTTCAAACAAAAACAAGAGGGAACCAGCAGTTAGCGTA
>NW_006187508.1:0-561 GCF_000334495.1 Tupaia belangeri chinensis | reverse complement strand
ATGACATAGCCATTACACTAACTGCCGATCCCCCTACCTATATTATTTTCGATGGGTGTTTATGTTATTTACTTTTTTAACAAAAAAATGAATAGTGCTATAGCTGTAACTATTTTTGTACATGTCTTCTGTTGCTTTTGGTTGTGTTATTTAAATTTACTCTATTAGTAAAGAACTAGACCAAACTATTATGGATCTGTGCCTTACACAGGGTAGAGTGTTTCTTTCCTTACAAATAGTGTATGTATCAGCAATCCTGGATTGCTAACCTGAGGAATCTACGTCAATATACCTATACACATTTCTTACAATATTAAGACAATATTATCTTCCTAAGAATAATTTGTCCCTGAAATCCTACCTGGAAGCACAGAATCTCTGGCTGATACCCCATTCACTCCATTAGATTTGGCTACGAACCTAGTCATAAGTCAATGAAAGCTATTTATATGTTTACCCCCATCCTCCTCCTACACAGTGATGATGAATAAAAAGAATAATGACAATTAAACTTCTTACTAAGAAAAGGGAACCTAGGGATGCCCCATAGCTCAAAGGGCT
>NW_006187507.1:0-561 GCF_000334495.1 Tupaia belangeri chinensis | reverse complement strand
TTTCAGTCCCAGGGAACAGCCAGTGCTGCCAGGAGGCTACGAGGGGAAGCAGACATCTCAGACCCCCGAGCCTCCGAGTCTCAGAACGAGCCGCTTGTGAGTCACCGAGGGAATGTTTAAAACCTGTTGCGATGCCCAGTCCCCCCTACAGAGATTCTGATCTTGTTAGCCTGATTTGTGGCCTTGGGCTCTGTATTTTTTGGAAAAAACAGCAACCCTTGAGGGTTAGTATTTTCAAGTTATACAGATTTCAAAATTAGGTCTTAGATCAATTATGGTAAAAGAAACTGCCCCTCTCTTGAGCAGAAAAATTAATTGAAAAGAAAGAAGAGAGAGCGTTCACTGTTCCCATACTCTACTGCCCTTCGGTCCAATCAATGGGCCGTCTATAAGCTATGATGACTTCTAACCAGTTTGCGTGGCTGCCCTTCAGGTGTGCGGTGTCAGAAGCTTCACAGTCAAGCGGCTCCTACGGCTACCGGCACAAACAGCGTGTGTTCCTTTACTCGCAGGTGCCTCTACCAGCTGGGATGGGGCTGCAGCTGCCGGGTGGCGTGAGGG
>NW_006187506.1:0-561 GCF_000334495.1 Tupaia belangeri chinensis | reverse complement strand
AAATGAACTTTTAACACTATTTTAATATAATTTCAGTACTTCCTGGAGCTCTGAGATACAGCTGGCTCACAGAAGATGCTCATCAAACACTAGCTCCCATCCATTTCCATTCCCATGAGAAATCCAGGGAAACAGGCCTGGAGCCATCAGCAGATCCAAATTTTGACCACGAAGACCTCCATTGAGAGTCCCTGCATCAATCACACAAAATTAGACGTACTGCTGAGCCAAAACTAAGATGGCGGCAATAGGGGAAGAAAGATTTCCCTCCATACTTTTGGTAATTTCTGAACACTTCCATAATGAGTATGTCTTTTATAGTGAGAAACAGCTATGAGGAAAAAGAAAATAGAAAATTTTAAGAAAGGTTTTGTCTTTCTCGTAGTACAGCTATTCTTAACAAATGTCACCCAACCCTAACTATGTGTTAAAGTAAGATTGCATAATCATTCTCAAGGGGAAAAGATAAAAGCATCTTCTTGACCAAAGCCAAAATCTATTCAGTGTTTACAAAGACTGTGTGGGTATCTTACAGCAAAAAGTGACAAAAAAATTAATAAA
>NW_006187505.1:0-561 GCF_000334495.1 Tupaia belangeri chinensis | reverse complement strand
ATATATATGTAAATATGTTATGTATCTATCTACATATACTATATATATAATTAGTACATATACATTCATATAGGCTATTTTCGCCCAAAAAAAAACAGTATTACAACAGTACAATAAAAAAGGAAAGTGTAGTCGGTGACTAAACATCCCTGACAGAATTTAAAATCCAGTTGAGGAGGTCATGGTTCCCTACAACAAAGAAGCATAGCCATGTGCATGACCGTCTCGCTCTTTCCCACAGTTTTCCTGATGTCAGGGAGATATATATTTGTGTTCCCAAATTCTTGCCTCCCTAAGGGAATGTTAACGTTCATGTAAGTCTTAGCAGTAAAGATGAACCACCATTTCACACTGTATACATGTCTTGCAACATAGCAGATGCTCAAGATGACATGTTTGACTGAGTCACATGCCAACATGATACAATGCATCTTTAAGTATATGTGTTGTAGAAAAAGAATATCTATTTAGGTAAAGAAAATCTTCTAATGATACACTGAATCTTGATACAATTTTTTTGGTCAACGTTATCACCTATTCTATTTTCACAATTTTAGAAAG
>NW_006187504.1:0-561 GCF_000334495.1 Tupaia belangeri chinensis | reverse complement strand
CCCCCCAGCAAGTGCACACTACCTAAGGCAAAAACCTCTAAAAGAAAATGTTTCTCTTAGTATATAAGAATGTTAAACATGCACATAATATTTTTACATAGCGAGGAGAAGAAAAAATCCCCTTCTTATGGAATATACATATTTTTTTCTGCAGAGGCATTTCCTACTGTTTCAACTCAATATATAATTGTGTCTGACTCCTCTTACAGTCAAATTCACTTTTTAAACAGTGAATGAGGTTAGAGTAAATATCTAGCATAAGTCTGAATAAAAAAAGAAGTACTGGCAAGAAAAAGGACAATACATACCTAGGGAACAACTAGGTATGGCAATGACTAAGGGAATTCCAACTGCAGGAACCTATAGCCATTTTCGCAGTGAACACTTGGTATTTGGACATAGTCTCAAAAATAAAAAATGATGCTCTTCAGGCCAATAGTAGGTGATGGTGAAGCAATGACTGGTTGGTATGAAATGTGAATTATAATAGGATGTATTGTACCAATTTAGTTAAATGTATCCTTAACTATTTTCCATAGTATAATATCTCATTCCTAAAAA
>NW_006187503.1:0-561 GCF_000334495.1 Tupaia belangeri chinensis | reverse complement strand
AAAAAAAAAAAAGAAAGAAAGAAAGAAGCAGTCCTTGGAGGAAGCAACATCTTCCCTCCTCCCTTTTGGACTGGCACAGCTCCCATCCTCCCACCTGGCCTTTGTCTCCTTACCGATAAGATCCGGTCTCCCCTGCGCAACTCTCCACTCAGGTCAGCTGGGCCTCCTGCCAGGATGAAGGAGACAAAAATGCCTTCTCCATCCTCTCCTCCTACGATGTTAAAGCCCAGGCCTGTGGAGCCCTTGTGTAGGATGATCTTGCGGGGCTCTCTGGTGGGAAAGGAATGGATGGATCAGGACAAGGGAGCTATGAGCTGTTGTTCCTGTGAGGGCTAGTCTGGAATAAGGTCCATACTTGCTGTACAGAGTAAGGACTTGGGTCCCTATGTATGATATGCTGTTCCTCCCTTCATCTCCTGAAACCTGCTTGGCTGCTGTCTTCTTCCAGGTGCCAAGTTTCAGTTCCTCTTCCCTCCCTTCTTCCTGACTTTCCAGGGAACAATCCCCTAGTCTCTCAAGTCAAAAAATTCCTACCCTGGAGACCAGCAGTTAGCATAATGG
>NW_006187502.1:0-561 GCF_000334495.1 Tupaia belangeri chinensis | reverse complement strand
CTTAACCACCATGCCACCTGCTGCCAGTCCCGGTCTCCAATAAATATTAACATGAAGTCCTGAACTAAACATACTAGGTCCAAGCATATTTTACCTGAAAAATAAATTGATTTCTGGACTTTTCCAAGGAAATGCATGGAGAAAAAGGCAAGATTTTATCTGGAGAATGAGGAAAGTTGGTGGTTGATTGATGGAATTCAAGGGAACTTCCCATTATAAACAATGTTTTTCTAGTAGATTGAGTACTTAACTCTTAGTCTGCAATGGCTGGAAGTTTAGGACTAACCTGTGGGGTTACAGTTCATTTTTCATGTCAAAGAGAAATTTCTTAACTCTGGATCAAAGGATGAAAATCTGGTTAGGGATACCTCAAGAGACCAACGTTTTAAAGAGTTTAATTAGGAATATTTAGAATACACTCATAAAATTTTATTGTTAAAAAAGAAACTTAGAGACCATCCAGTCAAACTTCTTTTTATTTTTTTTAAAGGTTTTTGCCGTACAACACATTTACTTGCCAGAGACAGACAAACAGAGATAGAGAGGGAAAGTGAGAAATCA
>NW_006187501.1:0-561 GCF_000334495.1 Tupaia belangeri chinensis | reverse complement strand
GTGTTGGCAGGATTGGTTTCTCCTGAGGCCTTTCAGCTTGGCTTATAGATGGCCGCCTTCTCCTTGGCCCTTCATGTGGTCTTTCTCTGTGTGCCTGTGTCCTAACCTCCTGCTTCTATTAGGGCATTAGTCATACTGGGTTAGAGCCCATGCTTATGAGCTTGTTTTACCTTAATCCCCTCTCGAAAGCCATGTATACAGATACTGTCACATTTGAGGCACTGGTAGTTAGAACTGGGACCTGATTCTGCAGATCTTGGGTGTAGCCTGAGAATTTCATCAAGCCCAACCTAACGGAGATAGGGAAATAGGCCCAGAGAGGTGTGTAGAGGCAGAGTGGTACAGGCTGAGACTCAAGACAGCTGGGCTCTTGTGCACCTGCACCTCTTGCCAGTTTTACAATTTTGGATGAGTGCTTAAATTTTCACGACTATTATCTTCCACTGTAAAAGTGAGAATAGTAACACTTCCCTTGTCGGGTGCTGAGGATCAAGTGAAGATAAAGGAAAGCATGCTGGCAACTCTATGAAGTCCAGAGTTTAAGGTTAACAGGATGGCATG
>NW_006187500.1:0-560 GCF_000334495.1 Tupaia belangeri chinensis | reverse complement strand
CACTGCTGAGCAGGGACACGTCGGCCCCCATCCCATGAGAACCCCTAGAGGCAATTGGATTCCCAGAGGGGGCCGTGAGCCCCAGGGGACAGACTGAGACAGGATGGCTGGTGGAGCCTCAGGGCCTGCTGGCTCCCTCAGCCAGGCCCAGGCTGAGTCAGAACCCGGACAAGGGCTGAGCTAACCGCAGGGAGGCAAGTGCCTCCAGACCCCAGCTCTGCCGGTCTCCCAGCCCTGGGGTCTCGGTACCCTGGGAGGGAAGGAGGGAGAGGAGGAGGGGCTTTTCTGTCTGTTCGGAGCAGGTCCCTCCTCTAGCCACAGGTGGCAGAGAGGGCCGCCCAGGGGAAGCCAGGTGTCCACTCTAAGCTGGCCCTGACGCCAGACCCACACTGGGGAGCACCGCCTCTGGATGAAGGGCGCTTTCTTGTCACCTCTGGGACCTGGAGGCACTGATGAATCCCACGTGCTCACGCCCAGTGACACGGCCACGATTCCATTCATAGAAGTGGACACGGCTAATCATGGCCACCCACCAACAACATGAAGTGCCTGGAAGCTGG
>NW_006187499.1:0-560 GCF_000334495.1 Tupaia belangeri chinensis | reverse complement strand
TTTCTCTCTGTCTCTTTCTCTGGCAAGTGCAGATGTCCTACAGGCAAAAATAAACAAACTAGTGGAATGGTGGAGTCATATGGTAGGCATGTAACTTTTCTTCTCTTTATTTATAATAGAGTGCGTGTACACACATGAGAAATGAGAACCTTCCATAGGGTCGGACATGCTGTGATCCCCTTCCAGTATTTCAGTCAATTGAATCTTAGGCATTTGCGTGTGAGCCAGGCACGTATCAAGCTGAGCAAGCCAGGAATTTTGAACCTGACCACTATGTAGGACCTGACCTCCTTTTATGAGCATATGACCACTGTGACATGGACATGGCCCTGTGTTTCAACTTCTTAAGTAACTGCCAAACTGTTTCCTAAGTACTATTTTATTTCTACTAGTAGTGTAAGAGTGTTTGAGTTGCTCTGTATTTTTGCCAGCATTTGATAGGATCAGTCTTTTTCAATTTTTGTCATTTTAATAGGTACATATATTTCATTGTAATTTAATTTGCATTTCCCTAATGACTAAGGATGCTGCAGTCATGGGTCCAGCAGGTGGTGTGGTGG
>NW_006187498.1:0-560 GCF_000334495.1 Tupaia belangeri chinensis | reverse complement strand
GTGGTTGGCTACATAGGAGTACAGCACCTTAGCCACTACTCCACCTACTGGCCCAATAAATAAATGTATATTTCTTTCAAAAAATAAAACTCCGCTTACTATCCAAAATAAAAAAAGAAAACCAACATCCTTTCCACCGGTTTTTGTGTTACAACCTAGAATATGGGACACAGAAAAGTAGAAGTTATAGTAGAATATAGTGGAGTGTGCTCAAGAAGCTGTGGATGCCTAAAGGGCAGCTGCCATCCTGGCCTGGGTAGGTGGGGTAGTCTGCAGAGAGGGTGCAACTTCGACCTTTGGGAAGTCTCGAAGGCTGAGCAGGACTGTATCAGGTGAAGTCAAGGTGGAGGTGAGGCGGGTTTTCGGGCCAGTGACGTGGGTTGTACAACACAGAGTGGTGCAGGGGCTCGACACGGTTGTCTGAGAAGTTAAGGAAAGGAAAATGCTTGTGAGAGAGTCTACAGGGCTCGGGAGACACCCAAGTCTGGGGGCCGTGTACACTGTGCTAAGGAGTGGATTCAGTCCTGGAGGCAGATGGGAGCTCAAGAGGTCAGTAAAAA
>NW_006187497.1:0-560 GCF_000334495.1 Tupaia belangeri chinensis | reverse complement strand
CCCCGCTGCCCTCAGCAAACCACCAGCAGCCTGACCTGTGTGGTCATGGAGAATGATGAACCCACCTGCTCAGGCCCTTCTGAGCATCTTCTCTGAATCTCACAGCAGCCGGGAGGAAGGTGTTGGGACCATTTCCACTTTACCAGCGAGGAAACTGAGGCTCAGGAAGAGCAGTATCTCAGAGAGCTCCTGAGAACACCTTCTGTTCTCTGTCATTGCCCAGGGAGGAAGCTGAGGCCCCCAGGGAAAAGGCCACAGGTCACCAAGCACCAAGTGAGGCTCAGACGCCAGCCCTTTTGTTGTGTCTTGGGCTGCTTCTAGGTGGCCTTTTAAGTATCATGTCACTCTCTGTGACGTACCATAAACACAATGAGAAATAAACAGCTTTTTAAAAATGTTTATTTAATTATTCCATGAGCAATAGAGAGAGACAGAGTCCTGGCACTACCATCTGCCCTCTGCCTTGAACCGGCCCCAGATCAAGGGCACATCATATCTGGTGTGTTCAGGGAGGTCTTCGGACTTGAACTGGGAACTTTCCCATTGTGTCAGCTTTTCAG
>NW_006187496.1:0-560 GCF_000334495.1 Tupaia belangeri chinensis | reverse complement strand
CACGGTATTGTTCCTAAAAGTGAACAGCTGCTTCTTCTCTTCAAGGTTTTACACATGCCCAGTACATCTACTTTGGAATACTTTTTTGTATTTTCTTAATACCCTTCAAAACTCTTATTCATCATCTCCTGCAAGAAATATTCCAGGACCCCAGCCATTTTATGTCTTTCTTTGAGTTGTATTAATACTCTGTATTTACTTATACTTCTATCCTCAAAAATACCAAATTTTAAATATTTACAAATATGTTAGTCTTCTGTTTTTATACAGTTAGCCCCTGTCTCAGAAACCGTGTATAATTTTTTTCTTAAAAGGCTGTGTTCAGGGTGGTTAATTAAGTGCATTTTCTCTAAAGCCTTGAGTTAAAATTCTGACTATGCCAGTTACTAGCTTGATGAATATGGTCAAGGTTATATCTCTGTGACTTAATTTTATCATTTATAAATTGGGATTAAAAATAGTACCAATATCATGATGTATTTTTAAATAAGTTACTTGGAATAGTAACTAGCATGTAGTAGCAACATATCAATGCCATTTATTATTACCTTTTTATTTTT
>NW_006187495.1:0-560 GCF_000334495.1 Tupaia belangeri chinensis | reverse complement strand
TAAATGACCTCCCTGTAGACGAGCGATTTCTGGAGGACAAGAGAATTGACTTTGAGGCATCTCTGGCCAAGGGGTAAGGAGCAGGGATCTGGGGGAGAGTAGAAACCCTGGTCTAGTGGATGCCTGTGGGTTTATGGACTGCACTTGACTGGACCAGCACTGGATAGGTGCCTGTGGCTGTGATGTCTGATTGTATGATTCACTCTCAAACACTTTGCCCCATCCTTCCTGAAGGCTGGCAGAACTCGCTATCAAAGATAGTTTAAATATCTTGGCGAACTGGAATAATGTGGATGACTTCAACAGGATTTTCTGGTGTGGCCCAAGCAAGCTGGCTGGTGAGTACCCCTTACCTCCCAGTACCTCCCCGAGCACCCTTACCTCCAGACTCTTCTCTATCCTGGGGAATTGAGAGAACCAGGGCTGGGAGACTGGGTCCCTATGGTAGGCTGGGCCAAGTGGGGATGGTTTGGAGGGCATTGGGAGGACAGGGACTTTGATCCCCCAGTGTGCTCATCCCCTGCATCCCCAGTGCAGGTGCGGGACTCCTGGAAGGAGGA
>NW_006187494.1:0-560 GCF_000334495.1 Tupaia belangeri chinensis | reverse complement strand
TCCTCCATTCTCAGTCCATGGGATTCTAGTTACACTGATCCTCCTTCTGTCGCCATAGGTTACTCCTATTCCTCCGGGTTACAGTGATTGGTCCATGACCTAAGCCATTCAGTGACAGTCAGTTCTGTGACTATTGTTGTACACTCCAGGACATAGACTCCCTTTCTGCTGGTAGTGAGGGCCAGAGTTCAAATGAATGGAGTTGCAACTGCTTGTGGCCATCTTAACACAATAGAGAGAAATTCCTGCCCCCAAGAATGGAATCAACTCAGAGAAAAGCAGAACCAAGAGGTGGAAAGACAATTACTCCTGATGCCATTGTGTGAGCACCTGGAGCTATCCAGACCTGAAGCTGTTATCCTTCTTGTTCATATAAACCAATACATTCCCTTTCTAAATGACTACAGTTTCATTTCAGTTGCTGGCACTTATCACTGAAAGAAATTTAATAAGCAGCACTTCCCAAGTCTAATTCTTTGTAAACTATCATTGAAATTCAGAAAAGGGGAGATTGAACTGATAGTTAAGAGATCTGAGATCTGAGGGTTTTTGTTGTTGTT
>NW_006187493.1:0-560 GCF_000334495.1 Tupaia belangeri chinensis | reverse complement strand
CCTGCCGGCCCCTCCACAGGTGTTTTGATGTCACTTTATGTGTTCTTCCAATTGTGAGAGCTAGGATTTTGTCCTGAACTGCTTTGGTCATTGATGAAATGGGCCACCTGCCTTGGTGAGTGAGTGGCTGACTGGCTCCTCCTGGGGGAGATGGTGGTGCACCAAGAATTTGTGCTCCTTTGCCCCTTGTGCTGGCACCTGACGCAGAAGGCACAGGTGTCACATTTCCAAGCATAATCTTTCCATTAACTTGAGCTCAGCTCTGGGAGAAAAGGCCAGGGCATGCCTTATTACTGGGGCACTCACTCCTGTGCAGAATGCCTGCTGAAAACCCCAGCCCTGGGCAAGATGGTAGCACAGCTGTAGTGCAGTTGGGCCCATTAAGGGGAAGGTCCTGGGTTTGAGTCCTGAGACCTCTGAGCATACTGAGTACACGCACCATGCCTGTGCTCTGGGGGTGGAGCATAGCATGAGGGGCCCTGCTGTGGGTGCCTGTCTCCCTCTCTCCCTCTGTCTGTCCCTCCCTCCAGTTCAGCTGTGACTGGGATTGGATTACAATC
>NW_006187492.1:0-560 GCF_000334495.1 Tupaia belangeri chinensis | reverse complement strand
GGCCTAGATAGGACTCTTATATCTTTGATATATTTGCCAATATCTTAAAATATGGAGTCAGACATAAAAATTCAGATTTCCACTTTCTCTTGGGCAATCAGCAACTCCAGAAATACTGGGCTTGCAATCTGCTTATGCACTTTCCACTTGACCGAGTGGCACCATGAGAAGGGACACTTGTTACCCAGATCTCCACGGTCCTCACTTACCCCTCTTTTCAGGCATTTTAATTTCTAACCCCTGATTAATGATTGGAGATAATCCCTCTGAAAACATCTGACTCTTCAAATGAATGAGACTACGTCCGAAATAGTCTCAGTTCAAAGCAAATAAGAATTCATATCTTTAGATCACCAAGGACTCATCTGAGAAATGACTATAAACAGAAAAATTGGTTATAGTTTTTCTTTTATCATAAATCTATATGGATTCCATGGCTCCCAATGGACTAAAAGGGATAAATGAGCCTAAATACGTTATTGGTAAATAAAAACACATTCAGCTTCTAAATTTTAAATATATAATGGAGGTAAATAAAACAAAAGGACTTTTTTTTTTTT
>NW_006187491.1:0-560 GCF_000334495.1 Tupaia belangeri chinensis | reverse complement strand
AAAAAAAAAAAAAAGAAATTCCATGAAACACTGCCTGGAGCCTAGGGCCTGCAGATACCTAGCTGGTGACAAAGACTAAAGCCAAATGTCACTAGTACCATCACCAAGATTAGTCCTATGGGCCCCCTAAAGGGCGCTGTCAAGACCCAACCATTAAATAAGGGAAAGCACCCATCAGAATCCCCACACCCAAAATTGGTCCTTTTCCTCTCCAAGGTCACACGAGCCAAGCCCACCTCCTAAGTCAGCCAGAGGGATCAAACAGCAGCCCCTGATATGCCAGCGGCCCCATCTCAACCACGCACCCTAGGGTGCAGCTCCCCGCCCATCCCTGTAACCAGATTCTCTTCTTTCCATCAGGCGAGTCCATCTAGCAAGTCCGCTACCGGAAGAAACCTAGGAAGTCTTATTCCGCAGGGGCGACCGTGTGTGCTATTGCCACTGGTACTGGTTCCAGGAGGGGCCCCAGCCTCCCAGACAAAGGAGCCCATTTTCCATATTGTATCTGCAAGGCCATGATGCTGAGCTCAGTGGCTGGGAATAAATACCCATCATTACCT
>NW_006187490.1:0-560 GCF_000334495.1 Tupaia belangeri chinensis | reverse complement strand
ATTTGTCTTTGGTGAGAATGCTGAAATGTGCATGTTTAGACACAAAACAGTATTATTTAATGTTTTAAGTACATTTTTTATTTCATGAGAGATAAACAGAAAAAAGGGAGGACAAACAGCCTCAATGGGGTCTCGTGCTGTGATCCCTCCCTTCTCTCCAAGCCTTTTCAGTCAGTCATGATCACAAGCACAGCCACTTGTTCTGTACAGATCAACCTGGGAACCGAACAAACCCTGGTCTTCCATATGAACTTCCAGCACTGCAGAACATTCAGTTACTGTGATGCCATCATGGCTGGTCCAATTTCATTAGCTTTCATTGAATTGTTGACTGTCAGCTGATTTAAAAATCCTACAACTATATGTGATGTCTCAAAATAATACATTATTTACCTAGCTTTAGATCAATGAAATAATCATGAGTTGAGTATATTTTGAATATGAGAGATCTTAGGATATTTAAATTGAGTTTGAGGAAATCAATGAATGTCAGCACCTATTTTCATGTCTTACTTTTTTTAACCCCCACCCTCTGCAACAAAGGGCATGTTTACTCTCCA
>NW_006187489.1:0-560 GCF_000334495.1 Tupaia belangeri chinensis | reverse complement strand
TGAATTTCTTTTGTTTTCTACAAATTAGGAAGCCTCATCGAGGAATTCTCTGTTGTCTGATTAGATTTAAAAAGTTATAACCTTGATGGAAATTTGCTTTATTAATGAAACTACTGTTGTAATCATCCCACAGGGTAGGATAGATGCCTACTTGAAATTTGCTTTGGATTTTGTGACAAAGTACAACACACGTACACACATGGTAGTACAAAAAGCTTACTAATTACACAGTGAGTCTTAGGCAGGGAGAGTGAGGCAGGTCTCCTAAGCTGGTTGCTTAAGAGAGCAGGGAATGGAAATTGACATGTTGTTTTTACTGTGGTTAAGACACAGGGCTGGGGTGAGAGTTCCTGTCTGTGGACAGGGATTGGTGGTTTAAATTTCCCACTAGTGTCAAAGCTGAGAACACACAGGGAGATGTGAGGAAGAGTGAGATTTAGAAGCATCGGCAGTCACACATAAATAAAGCTGTCATACTCTTCATTACAAATGCTCAGCGTTTCTGTATCTGTACTTTGAATTTAAAAAGTATATATATGTATGTATATTTATTAGTATAT
>NW_006187488.1:0-560 GCF_000334495.1 Tupaia belangeri chinensis | reverse complement strand
GTGTGTGTGTGTGTGTGTGTGTGATTTTTGATTTGGGGGTTTATTTTGTTTTTACAAAAAGCCAAGTCACAGTTTGATGACCAACTCTGTCTCTAAACTTGTCAGGTTTTAAAATTCAAATTCAACTAGAGGACAAAGGTTTCTGCCTTGAGGACAACACATTCAAATTAATGAGCTTCAGAGCGATTACCCCTAGATGTGTTTACCATGACTCTGAACTCCTGTTGTGCTGTCTTTTCTCGGTATTTGTCAAATATAGCACCCATCTGGAACAGTCTGAGAATGTGGCTCTTCTAGGTAGGGATGAGGCCTGATTACAAAATAACAAAGGGTACTCCAGGAGACACCAGATTATGGGGCAGAGGCCAGATGGCACCAAGAAAATAGATGCATAAGGTTTCAAGAACTGCTCAGCTTACATGACTTGGATTCTGAGGGTAGTTTTGACAGTGATGGACGGTGAGACAGCTGTGAGATTCCTACCAAGATATAGCCATGCAGTGAGGGCAAACTAGCACATAGGGTTCATACAGTATTGGGTTGTTGGGAAAGTCATGACG
>NW_006187487.1:0-560 GCF_000334495.1 Tupaia belangeri chinensis | reverse complement strand
AAAAAATCAGTAGGCATTTTAAATTAAATAAAAATAAAAGCACAGCATATCAAAAAGTATGTTAAAGAAAAAAGCTAAAGTAGTATTTTGAAATAAATTTATGGTATCCAGATACTTCTATTGGAGAAGAAAGCTTATTAAATCTAAAACAAGAATGAGGCAATGAATGAAGATAAGAGAAACTAATTCAACAGAAAACAATAGAGAATTAAAATGCATAGAAAGTTTGTCCGTTGGAAAGACAAATAAAATGAATAAACCTCTTACCATGCTGATTTGAGAGAGAGAGAAGACACCACGATTATGAGAACACAAAGTCCCGATGTCAGTAATTACATCCCACAGATATTAGACAACCAGGCACTGTGCAATATAACTTTACATCCATAAATTCAACCACTTAGGTGAAAATGGAAAAATTATTCAAATAAATGAACTACAAAAGCCTACTCAAGAAAAAAATACTGAAACAAAGAAAAGGTAAAATTGCATAGACGGAATAAGTGATTGTTTGTGTCTGGGAAAAGGAGGAGCTGTTGACTGCAACATGATATAAGGGA
>NW_006187486.1:0-560 GCF_000334495.1 Tupaia belangeri chinensis | reverse complement strand
TGGCCCAGTGTCAGTGGCCCAGCCTCAGTGGCCCAGGTGGTAGGTACCCCTCTGCAATGCAGGAACTTCATGAAAGACCAGGGGGTTGGATCTGGGTCAACCCAAAACATGCCAGGTACATACTCACATGCCCTGGATCCTGACTGGCTACAAGACTGGGGTGCTGGTTGAGGGGGATCATGATATAATGAGACCGTGTTGAGGATGCCTCTCTCTCTTTCAGGAAATAAGTAAATAAAATAAATAAATAAACTTTAAAAATAATGTTAGGACTTATAATCATATCTCTGTTAAAAAAAGAAAGAATCCTATTTAAATAATAGGTTGTAACACTGGCTGTTTACTAGCATCATCTCAGTAATTAAAACAAAACAGAAAACCAAACACCCAGGCTTTACTCCAGAACACTTAAATCAGAGTCTTGAGGTATGGGGCTTGGATGTGGATAATTTTTTAAAACTCTCAGGGTGAGTCTAAAGGGCACTCAAGGTTAAGAAACACCATTGAGTGGAAAATGCTTTTCTTGGGAGTTCTACTGAGCCTAGTGCTGCTGAAGGAGT
>NW_006187485.1:0-560 GCF_000334495.1 Tupaia belangeri chinensis | reverse complement strand
TAACCACCATGCCACCTGCCGGTCCCAAAGGGTTGCTTTCATAAAACAAAACCAGACTGCCAGCAGTAATCCAACATTAAAGGAAATGCAATGGGAACTTTTTTATAAAGCAAATACAAGTAATTCCAGATGAGACATAAAATGAATACATCTGAAAGACTTAAATATATGTAAAAACACAAATAAAAGCAAGAGATGATTACCATGAAAATCGGAATGTTGGTTAAGTATCCGGATATTGGTTCCCTTCAGGGGAATAGGAGCAGCTGTTGGCAAGAAAGGTTATACAGGGGCCAGCAGATGGTGTACTAGTGACATTACTGAACTCCCAAAGGCCAACAGGGTTCAAGTACCAGATCCAGTGGCTAGAAACTCAGACCAGGCATGTGCAAGATCCCAGGAGGAGAATGGTGGAGGACTGCGATGTGGCCACTCCCTCCCCTCAGGGAATGATTTCTCACACTCTCTCTGTCTCTCGCTCTCCTCAGTGAGTGCACTTGCCCTAAGACAAAAACTTCTTAAAAAAGAAGGACAAGCAGATGGTATAATGGTTATGTTGC
>NW_006187484.1:0-560 GCF_000334495.1 Tupaia belangeri chinensis | reverse complement strand
CTATCAAATGCCAGGGTCTTGTTATTTTTTGACAAATTCTACTTTAAGTAGAGTTATTGGGTGAAATGAAAAGCACTTTTTTAAAAGCTTTTGATAAATACTGCAAAATTACTTTCAAATGAATAAATAAATCTGATAATCATAACAGTGTGTCTATTTTTCCCATATTATCATCAGATATTTCATATTAATTTGTATTTCACTAAATACATTGCTGAGTAGAATTTTTTCTTGAATGTTACTGACCACTGGTATTTCTTCTTTTGTGAATTGCTTCCTAGGTCTTTTGCCCAGTTTTCTTCAGGGACGTTCATCTTTTTTATTATTTTTTTAACAGTTCTTTATATGATAAGGATATCTTTATCTGTCACATATACTGCAAAGGTTTTATTCACAGTTTTCTACCTTTTGGTCTTTGACTGAATTTTACAGGTTTTTTTCTTAAGTTTTCATTTATTTTATTCACTATACAGAAGGTACGCATGCATATGTGAGAGAGCAAGAAGAACATACTCAAGGGTCCCATCACGCCATGTTCCCCTTCTCCAGGCCTCTAACTC
>NW_006187483.1:0-560 GCF_000334495.1 Tupaia belangeri chinensis | reverse complement strand
TTCCCACCCACCTTTCCCTGTGGCAGAGGATCTGCTTTCTCCCCTCCCCTGCCTCCCTACGTGTTCCTTCCCTGTGCTGGGCCCAGCCCCCAGTGCAGCTCCCCTGGGGCAGAGAATGGCCCCCCACATTCCGAGCAGCCCTCCCAGTCCCAGAGAAGCCCAGGGAGAGGCAGGAGGCAGCTTTGGAAAATGACACGTGTTTATTGCTATGTTTGCAGTGGCTTTTTAGCACAGTCAAGATGTCCCCGCAGGCCGCCGCCCTCACCCAGCCCCACCCCAGCCTCTGTCACTGTGGGGGAAGCTCCTGGGGGCCACTCAGCTGTCTGGGGACTTGCCGTGACACAGACGTGGGTTAAAGCTGCTACACGGAAGGCTTGAGAGGTGGGAAGTGCACTGGCCTGCAGCCTGGGGGTGGCAGCCATGCCTGGGTTCCCTTCCCTGGGTGGGGCCCACCTACTACCCCTGCCAACATGCCCAGGCCAGGGAGAAGGGTGCGGGCGAGCCTGAGCATGCCCGCTGAACAGCCCTGCTCCCCAGGATGCCTTGCTGCAGACTCTCGC
>NW_006187482.1:0-559 GCF_000334495.1 Tupaia belangeri chinensis | reverse complement strand
GATTCAGCCACCTTAACCACCAGACCATGAGTTAGCCCTCACAAACTGCATCACTTTATATTGTCACAATAGGAAGTTTAGGTTGCTGCATAAGCAAAAGCAACAAAACATCACTGGCATACCAAGGAATCATATTGTTCTCGCTTTCTGGGTCACTGGGTGGTTCTACTCACCATGGCTGGTTGGGCCGTGGGCTGGGGATGCCAGGGACTAGCTGATCTATGATGATGGAGGTGGTTCTTCCCCATTTCCCCTGGCCAATGTCGGCAGGGTTCAACAGCAAATGCAGAAACACGCTCAGCTTCTGGAGGCCTAGGTTAAGAACTGACACACACTCATCTAAGACTTCTACCAGCTGAAGCAAGCACACAGCCAGCCTGTCAAATGGGGGTGTGGCAAATGGGCTAGCCAGTGGCACAGAGGTAAAGTGGACGCTCCGTGTGGCCAACCCGCATGGGAAGATTCCAAGTTCCCATCCGGGGAGCTCCCTGTGTACACCGGGCTCACGCATTCACGTGACTCTGAGCTGACACCAGGCTCAGGCATTCGTGTGGTCCTG
>NW_006187481.1:0-559 GCF_000334495.1 Tupaia belangeri chinensis | reverse complement strand
ACAATGAATGCCCATTGCAGAGGCTGAAACTTTGTCAATTAGCAAAGAATTGAAATATTTGGAAACGTTTCTCCGTATTCCTTTGTTGTTGGAAGATAGAGAGGTTTCTAGCTGCTACACGCACGCGGCGTCCCTACACTTCTCAGTGGGGCCGTCAGGAGGGTGCCGGGTCCATGCCCGAGCCGCGTCTCCTGTCCACGTCAGGGCTCGTGTGTGCTGACCGCCTGACAGGCTGCGCGGGTGGCGGCTCAGACACTGTGTGGTGCCTCTCTCTCTCTGTGTCTCTCTCGCATTGCCTTTCTATCTAATGAAATCAACAAATAAATACACTTTTTTAAAAAGGCGAAGGCTGACCCCATAGCACAGTGGGTAAGTGCTGTGCAAGGAAAGCCCTATCTTACATGACCCGCCAGGGTTCGAGTCCCGGCCTTGGTGGTTTACGTGCCAGGTACACATGCCTAGAATCCTAACAAGTTAACGAACTGGAGAACAAAGAACTGTGGCCTGAGCAGACCCCACTGAGAAGGGCCTCTCTCTCTCTCTCTCTCTCTCCCCGCCT
>NW_006187480.1:0-559 GCF_000334495.1 Tupaia belangeri chinensis | reverse complement strand
TGGGGCGTGGCCACGCACACCCTGCTCCTCTCTCTCTCCACCCTGTCGAGATTGGGGCACGCATGTGCATGTGCCCAGTGTTTTCCAGCTGCCGGGGCTGAGATTCGAACCACAGTGGGCTGTGTGGATCCTTTACCACCAGTGTACAGGGCCGTCCCGCAATTGCATTGTGTAGACTTTGAAGGGAGTCTTTGCTGTGGGAGACTGGGCTAGGTGGCCCCTGGGTGGCTCTGCTTCCGCAATGGGTCTGTGTCCTGGGCCTCGGCTTCTCCACCTACGAGCACAAGGGGCTGCACTAGACGGTGGGCGGAGGCTTCTGCCAGAGGGAGCTGGGGAGGGTGTCTGAGCTGCTGGAGGAGGTGGCACGGGGGGTGTGGGAGTTGCCGTGGCTCAGGCAGTACAGCAACCCCAGCGTGGCTGTGAGTGCGGGCTCCAGTGGTGCTGTCCACGAGGAGAGAGGGGGCCAGCAAGTGGCGTGGTAGTCGGGCGCTGTCAAGTCTTGGACATGGCGGCCTGAAAAACACACCAGGTGGGACCAGCAGTTATGGCTATGTCGCTG
>NW_006187479.1:0-559 GCF_000334495.1 Tupaia belangeri chinensis | reverse complement strand
GAGCAAATGAAATACTACTGGCTTTCTTTCCTAAGCAATGAGGAAGATGCATTTTTCTAAGTGAAGAGGAGAAGAAAGGATCAAGAATGACTTTGTGTGCAGAAGACATAAAATAAAAACAGTGTGTGGCCCTCCTGTTCACACTGGTTGGGTGCAACATCAGGCCTAAGCTTGTGACAGGGCACCTGTGTGATGACCCACCTCAACCAGAGGGGTCGTCATGCTACCAGTTTGCAAGCCACAAGCTGGGACTTATCACAGATGCTTCTCTTCTGCATTTGAATTTGTGCTTACAGTTCAAACTGCCTCCTTATTTTAAAAAAATTGCTTTTATATGTATTTATTATTTACATTTAATTACTAGACATCTTCACAGTGTACAACTTTTTTTGTAGAATGTATACAGTTGGTGGGAAGGTAAATTAGTACCCCCTCTATGGAGATTCTTCAGAAACCCACAAACAGAACTACCAGACAACCCAGTAATCACACTCTAAGGTATTTACCCAAAGGATTGAAAAACCCTCTGTCAGAAAAACACTTTCACATCCATGTTTAT
>NW_006187478.1:0-559 GCF_000334495.1 Tupaia belangeri chinensis | reverse complement strand
AATACAAATATAATTCATTGAGATTGTAGAGAGGAAAGTATTTATCTGCAGATGACAATGGTCTTTTTATAAAATCTCCTAAAAATGCTACAAGAACTATTTGAACTAATAAGTGTATTTAGCAAGGTTATAGGATATAAGATAAATATGCAAAAATAAATTATTTTCCCAAATAGTAGAAATAGGCGATAGGAAATTTGAAAGTAAAAATCATTTGCACCAAAAAATAAACCTCAACTCGTATTTCCTCCAAAACTTAACTTGAAAAGGTCATAATTATAAGGTAGAACCAAAAACTAGAAAAATCCAGTTTATGATAAAATCTTTGTAACCTTTGGTTATGTAAATATTTGCTTGATAGGAAACAAAAAAGAACAAATCATTAAAAATAGTAAGTTAGATTTTATCAAAATTTAAATTACCTGCTCTTCAAAAGTCCTTGTTAAGAAAAGTAAAAAGACATGCATTCATCTGATAGGAAATTTTTGTGAAACAATGATTAGACAAGACTACTACTCATTTTATATACACATACTTATGTATGAATGTGTATATATAA
>NW_006187477.1:0-559 GCF_000334495.1 Tupaia belangeri chinensis | reverse complement strand
AGCGGCAGAGAGATATGGCGGAGACAGAAGCACACATACCAGCTGCCCCCAGGGAGACTGTCCAGCACACGTACCAAATTCCGGGGGAGACGAGGGCGGGCACGGATAGAGCCATTTAGGAGAAGCACTGGGTGGCCAGCCATGGCCCATCTGTCCTCTGTGATGCTGGCCCCACGTGCAAAGGTGCAGGGTTCACATCCCAAGGTCTCCCAAGACTCATCGCATGTTCACTTGTGGGTGCCTGTGACCCTGAGGGTCGAGCATGAGGAGTCTCCTGCATCTCTCTCTCTCTCTCTAGAGAGAGAACAATTTCCCAAACATGGTAGAAAGAAATCAACATGCAGATACAAATCAATTCAGCAGAAAATCAAAGATAACCTGAAAAAATTCAGAGGACAAAGAGATAATACACACAGGGGAAACAATAATGTGAATTCTCACCTACCCATCAGAAATAGCAGAGGCTAAAGACATAGAACGCCATTTTAACAGGCTGCAAGAAGGAAAGGGGAACAAAAGAAAGCTTGTTGTTAGAAAACATTGTTTTCAAGCACATAAA
>NW_006187476.1:0-559 GCF_000334495.1 Tupaia belangeri chinensis | reverse complement strand
AACCACAGCAAACTCCACTTTGTACTTTACAGTTTTACCTTGTAATTCCATGCCAGTGCTTATTCTGTGCTTTTCCCTTTCTCCTTTGGCTAGAAGTTAGTTTCTTCACTAAGCTTTAACCAGTCTTGAAAGGGCCAGGGACACAAAGTCTAGGTTGGGCACCATCCAGTGGTAGCTCTTTATACTATACACACCCCTTCAGAACGTCTATCCCAGGGTTCCGTTCTGCCTCCCTTCTGAGCCATTCCATGGTCCAAGGGAAGAGATGCTTATCCCGGGAGAACAGAATGGGGCACACTGAGTGACTAAATGATAAAAGATTTGATTTGGGAATCATTCCCAAAATGGCAATTAAATATATGGAATTGAATGTGATTACAAAATGGAGAAATGTGGAGGAGAGGAGATCAAAATTCTGTAACTAGAAATACCTCTAAAATTATAGACAGAAAATCGAATAAGTTGTCACAGAAAACAACCAAAAAGAGTGCTTTAGGGATGTGATGGTCAGTTCTGTGGGGAAGTTCAAGAAGACAAAAACTGGGGAACCAGCAGTTGG
>NW_006187475.1:0-559 GCF_000334495.1 Tupaia belangeri chinensis | reverse complement strand
GATTTTCATAGAGAAGCAGAGGATACGCTGACTCTTAGCTAGGTCAACTGCTCTTTGCAGAGTCATGTGCATGACGGATCCTCTCTGGCGATGAGGATGGTGATCCGAAGCATACAGCAGCTGCATCTCCTGAGCCAATACCATAGGCAAGGTACTATCTAAGTTTTTCACATATACTAACTCATTTAATCCTTGTAACTACCCAGTGTGGTAGGCAATACTGTCATCCCAACTGTAAGCAATTAGCCCAAGGATCACACAACTATTGAATGGCAGAGCCGAGATGCATGGGTAATAGAAACGGATTCTTCAAGGTACATTTTTACCTAGTCTAATTTTCTGGGATTATCCTAAGGAAATGATGAAGTATGACCGAGCTCTGTACAAAACCAGTAAATGAACTGTTTACTCCATTAAATACTTTCTTACATACTCTCTACAGAAGGATGTTCAAAATATTGTCCATTCAGGCACATTTTGCTGGTTTTATGAAGTGTTATCTTTGGAAGCAGAACCAGCACCCTCAGACCAACATTGTGCCCACTGATACTTTTTTTTT
>NW_006187474.1:0-559 GCF_000334495.1 Tupaia belangeri chinensis | reverse complement strand
TTATGATAATAAATAAAATTTTAAAAAAGAATGCTATGAGGTGGCTACGATTAAGCCTCCCTCTGAAGGGTTATTTGAGATCTGTATAAAATAGCATTGGGCTGTGTTTATTGGGGTCTATTTGAATAAAAAGAGCACTAGCAAGCCCCCCTTAAGAACCTAAATAGATTTAAGTATTCTCCCTTTTTTCCTTTTTAACCTATGCTTATTTAATTATCTTATTAGTCTTAGAGTGTGAGGAATCAAATTTTAAAAAAGGGAAAGGGCTGGTTTGTTTGTTTTTGTTGATGTTGTTTTTCCTTCTGCACTCTGCCTTTAATTGTGTGGCAGCAGGTTCCTGGAAGGAAAGAGATGAAGTCTCCTTTAATCTGTTTTTCCTCCTTAGACTAAGAGTGTCCTCGTTCTAAGAAAAAAAGATGATAAGTCACTAATTTGTCCTGGGATCAGGGAGAATTTCAATTCACTAAATGCCTCCACATAGTCAGCATAGATGATTAGGCTTCTGAGTGAGACACTGGAAAGAAGTCGGGGAGGTAAATTTGAATATATATATATATAT
>NW_006187473.1:0-559 GCF_000334495.1 Tupaia belangeri chinensis | reverse complement strand
CAGTCTGGGGTCCGAGGCAGTCCTGAACTCCCTTGCTGTCACCCGGGCATCGCAGAACCCTGCCCGAAGGCCCTGGCCCACGGGTTCCTCTCCTCCCGTCTCTCACATGCCACTCTCCAGACAGCTCCCCCTCATGGCCAACCGTGGCTTCCCCAGCTGCCTTCTGTCTCCTTAGTCCTTACGAGGAAAAAGAAAACAGAAAAGCATGACTAACTGGCCCCCACGGGAGACTTAGTATCAGACCCAGCCGCCTTTATAGCCCGTCCCCCTCGGCCAAGGGCCGTCCTCCTCGGGTTCTCATCACGGCCTCTCCTAGGCACAAGGAGGCAGCGGCCCAGCCTTCCAGGCCTCCCTGGACCTCGCCTCCCGAAGTGGATCCACAGTACTGGGTTATCTCGGTCTCAGGAAATACAGACCCTCGGGCCCACTGACCTCAACAGAGATCTTGCACTCTGCCCCGTAGACCCCAAAGCGGGGGACTCCCGGGTGGGGTGGCTGCTGCTCTGGCCTCGGTCCCTGATGACTGGTCGACTGGTAGCGGGCCCTAACCACGTGGCAG
>NW_006187472.1:0-559 GCF_000334495.1 Tupaia belangeri chinensis | reverse complement strand
GGCCATGTGGGATCCAGCTGTCTAATCATCACTGTATTGGCTGGCCCTGCTTCCCTGTTACCACATCAAATTCCATTTTCCTAAACTGGTGATAACAGCACCTTCTTCCTTGCATTGTGAGGGTTAGTGGAAATGTAGGTCCATCTGGCCTCTTGGTGTTGGGCACATGAAATGATCAGGAAGCGGTGGTGGTCTAATTAGGTGTTAGAAGAAGTTGGTAGAAACACAGGGGCAATGGACAAAGACAGAACACGCTGCCTTCTAGAGTCCTGATTTCCATCCCGTCTGGGTCCAGAAACCAGTGTTCCCTATTCCCTGATGCATTATGAAACACCCACTGGCTGCCTCAACCCCGTAGGGAGGTCAGGACAGGAGGAGGCTGCAAGTGAGGTCTCTTGGGAGTTGCAACACCGGGGCACCTGGATAGTAACTGGAAATGCTGAGATAGTGATGTAGGTATGTCCTAACCTCCTTTATGTGGCAAGGCTCCAGGAAGCACAGAGAATGCAGGGCCTGAGGGCTCCCAGGCCCTGGGAAGAGCCAGGCTGAGCCTTATAAA
>NW_006187471.1:0-559 GCF_000334495.1 Tupaia belangeri chinensis | reverse complement strand
CCTACATAGGATCCAGGACTCTCCGGGAGACGGCAGCCACCAGGCCTGTTCCCGCCGCCCACCGGGGTGCAACAGCGCAGACATGGCCACACCCCTGCCTCACCCTCGCCTGCTCCCCACGGGGTCTCCCTGCACTCACCTCCTCCTGGCCCTGCCCTCCTCTGAGCACCCCGATGGCCACCCCACACACAGGTGCTCTTCTCACACGCACTTCTTCCCGGGATTCGAACACCTGCCACCTCCCGGGCAGCACGTATGAGACTGTAAGCTACATGCACGGGAGGCGGCCCCTCCAAAAGAAGGCATGGGGCCCAGAGAGGGTAAGCAACTAGGCCTAGGTCACACAGCTTCGGGGCAGGAGAACAGGGGCCAGCATCCACTGTGCCCCGTGGCCCTGGGGGTTGAGACCGTCTGAGGGCTGGGGGGATGGTGACCATGTCCTGACCCAGTGCTGCTTGTCTCCAGGCTGGAAGGCCAGAGCTCCACGTTCTACTCCCGGCCAGTGTCTCTGTGCGAGCCTCGGCCACAGGGAGCTCACGCCCGACCCCCTCCCCGAGCC
>NW_006187470.1:0-559 GCF_000334495.1 Tupaia belangeri chinensis | reverse complement strand
CAACCTATAGCAAAAATCTCTCAAGAAAAAACATAGGACAGATTCCCAATTTGACCAAATCATTTTTCTAATTCTTATGTTTTCACATACATCATTAGCATCCAGCCAAATTCTCATTTGTGGGTAAAAACAAAAACAAAAACAAAACATTAGTTTGTAGAGTCCAACACTGACTCTCCTGAAAGGAGGGCAATCTGCAACTGCCACCAACGTCTCTTCCACGAGCTCCATGGACAGTTGCCACAGTTGGCAAATGATCAACTGCGTGTTGTCTCACGCCAAGGCCCACAGCTCAGATGCTGGCCGGGGTTCCACATACAGCAGCTCCATTAGAGGTTCCTGTCCCAGCCCAGCAAATTGCTGAGGTCACACTCACCAAGGTGTACTACAGCTTCCCTGCCTCATCCTACTCTGCCTTTGCCTGCCAGCAGCTCACCCATGGTCTGGCCTTCCATAGCTCCAGCTGAACTTACAGCACTGGGCCCACAGTTGAAGATACTTCTCAGACAGAAGTGACTCAAATCCCAGCAACACATGGGCCAGCAGGTGGCATGGTAGT
>NW_006187469.1:0-559 GCF_000334495.1 Tupaia belangeri chinensis | reverse complement strand
CCAGGAAATCCCAGAAAATTCTAGAGCAGTGTGTCTCCATCTTCTCTCAACTTCACCATCCAAAAGAAGGATATTGGTTATCACTTTGAATTTTGATTTTAACTGATCTGCAATTTTTGTGGAACCCCAACATATACATTTAGCATTTCTACCAGTGTCTTAAAGACAATGTGCTATAGTAACTTTATCTGCAATGTGAGCAAAATACTTTTGAGTAGGGAAACAGGACTATTTAGTGTTAAATGGATTTCCTCTCTCTCTTAAAAACGATAGTCTGTCCAAAACAATAATAAGATCAAAATACTGATTTGAGAACTGATGTTTTAAACATGTTAGCTTAAATGTAATATAGTAAAAATTACAGCTGTAACATTTTTATTTCTGGTTTCAAAGATTTCTAAGTGGAAATCTATTAATCAGGGATAATTCAAAGGAAAGTAATCATATCTTTCGAAAATCATTCTTTCAATTTATAAATACTGACTTTTATGACTTTTAGGGTCACTCTTATTGACAACACATTTTGTATTGCTGAGGCCCTTTGATGATTGACATTTTT
>NW_006187468.1:0-559 GCF_000334495.1 Tupaia belangeri chinensis | reverse complement strand
CAACGTGACCATTACGCCATCTGCTGGTCCTGAAATTCTGTATTTTAAGAGTCTTTGAAATGCATGTATATCCTTTGGCTTACTAATTCCTCTTCTAGGGATTTTTTCAAAAGAAATAATGAGACAAGAGTGAACTCATTTTGTAAAGGAGTGGTAATCATCATATTTGCAATACAGGAAAAATTGATTTCAAGCACATGTCTGAGAATAGGGAGTCAGTTAAGGACGTGATGTTCTAACACCAGTGGAAAACTATGTAGCTGTTAAAAGGTAACGTTGAAGTACATGTTGAGGTTATACATATCAACAATCATGTAGACACGTGTATATTGACCTGGAAAAAGGTCCCCAATAAAAGAGCAGATAAAATACCTTATTTAACATAATCCTATTTTTTCAACAAAAGTTCAATGTACATGGAAGCAGCATAATGAAGAGGATAAAACAAGGGCTTGTGGGATTCCTTTGACTGGATTCAAATGCTTCCTCTATTGCTTACTTGATGTTTGATTTTGAGAAAATGACTTAACCTTTCTGAGCCTGTTTTCTTACCTATGAT
>NW_006187467.1:0-559 GCF_000334495.1 Tupaia belangeri chinensis | reverse complement strand
TAAGAGTTTCTTTTAAGGCAATCATAACATTTTTTGGTTCCTTTCCCAGACCCTGAGATGGGAATTCAGAGCCGCGAGTGCATCATTTTCTTTCTCCAAATTTCCCCCATACTTAGAAGCAACCAATATCCCTTGTTACGTTCCTGTTTCCACTAACGCATTCTACAGCAGCAGAAACCCACTTTCCCAGAGGCTTGCCTTCTGTAAGAAGTTATCACAAGTGAGAAATTGTGCGATTCCTGGTGATAATCATGAATGCTTTCGTGATTTTTTTAACCAGAGCAGAGGAACAGCTCCAGATTCCCATTCCGGAAGAGGCTGTCTCCTGGGACTGAGACAGGAGGGAGCTGAGGCGAGGGACATTGCAAACACCTAAAACCTAACACACAACAAGTGGCTGAGAGACTGGGTCTGAACCACTTGGAACCAAAATGGCGCCTGGTACAGCCTCCGGGTAACCATCAGACTCGTCATACCCCCATTGTATGGTATTACCGTGCTAGGGGACACCCCCATCTGCATCATGACAGTTTAAAACAACCATGGCAGGGGCTGGCCC
>NW_006187466.1:0-559 GCF_000334495.1 Tupaia belangeri chinensis | reverse complement strand
TGCTGACAGGCTTCCCAGGCCTGGAGTGGGCTCACCATTGGATATCACTACCTATTTTTATAGGATACCTAGTGGCCCTCGTGGGCAATGCCACTATCTTGCATCTGGTAAGAACAGACTCTTCCCTCCACCAGCCCATGTACTACTTCCTGGCCATCCTGGCTGTGACTGACTTGGGCTTGTGCATGTCCACACTGCCCTCAGTGTTGGGTGTGCTGTGGTTTGATGCCCGGGCTGTGGGCCTGGTGCCCTGTGTTCTGCAAGAGCATTTCCTCCACTCCTTCTTCTTCATGGAGTCAGCCGTGCTCTTTGCAATGGCTCTGGACCGCCTGGTGGCCATCCGTTTCCCACTGCGTTATGCAGCTGTACTCACAGGTCCTCGTGTGGCATTGGTTGGGGTTGTGCTGGGCATGCGGAGTGCTGTCATCACAGCTGCTCCCTCCTTGAACCTATTGAAATTTGACTACTGCCGCCCTGGGGCACTCTCCCATGCTTACTGTCTTCACCAGGACATGATCCGCCTGGCCTGCTCTGACACACGCTTCAACAGACTCTATGG
>NW_006187465.1:0-559 GCF_000334495.1 Tupaia belangeri chinensis | reverse complement strand
CCCAAGAAAGAGAGTTTTATTATAAAGAATTGTCTTCACATGGTTTTGGAGGTTGAGAAGTTCTATGATGGACAGCTGGAGACCTGATGTATAATCCCAGTCCAAGTATGAAGGCCTGAGACCCAGGGGTTGATGGTATAAATCCCAGGCCAAGGGCATAAGACTGACGTTCCAGCTCCAGCAGGCAGGCAGAAAGTAAAAGGGGCAAATTCCTCCTTCCTCTGCCTTTTCGTCCTATTAGGGCCTTCAACCAACTAGGCGATGCATACCCACATTGGGAAGGCAATCAGCTTTACTGAATCCACTAATTCAAACGCCAATCTCATCCGAACATACCCTCACTGACACACTCAGAAATAATGCATAATCTGGGCACCCTGTAGCCCAGTCAAGCTGACCCTTAAAATTGGCCATCTTGGCATCCTCTCACTCACTCCCTCACGCTTTTTATGTTTTATGTTTTCCAGACACTTTAAGCATGTGCTCCTCTAAGTTCCCCAGTCCTGGGATGTTCTTCATCAAGATGGCTACCTTACTGCCATCCTCAAGAATCAACTGA
>NW_006187464.1:0-559 GCF_000334495.1 Tupaia belangeri chinensis | reverse complement strand
CAGACTCACCATTCACTGTGAACCATAATGGGGGAATAAGATAAAAACTGGCTCAGGTCAAAAAATCGGTTCAAAACACAGGTCCCTCAGGTGGGTCAGAGGCAGGCCAAGGTGAAGTCCAGGACATTTTCCTGGCACCACCCAGAGGGAGGGTGTTTACCAACCTGCCCTAGGCATGGTCTCTTGATATTCAGAACCTGCCCCACAACAACAGGAGCAAACACACACTTCTCCCTTACCTAGCCTTGCATTTACGTATATTCTGGGAATATGGCAGCATGGGATTTCAGGCTAGTTCTTGAGACTTCAGAAACTCCAGCACTAGCCACTGTTATCAAATCCTCTTTCTTACTCCTATGAGAACCTGAGATGCTTTTTTCGGTATCTAAAAATTTTGAAGTTATAGTGAAAATGTTATAAAAACTACAGATAAAGTGGGAAAAAAGCTACCCATTCCTCGTTCATGTCGCTCTGTCCTCCTCGGAGAGCATCTATAAACCATAAGCAGCCAGGACACTTGGAGCCCTCCTGGGCAGTGCCTGGCCATGGACGCTGGGCA
>NW_006187463.1:0-559 GCF_000334495.1 Tupaia belangeri chinensis | reverse complement strand
AGTTTTCATCTTAATACTTCTAAAATAATCTCCCAAATCAACCCACCTTTCTCCTTCTTAATGCTCATTGAGGTGATACTAGTTCAGTGCTTCATTAGAAGCTAAGTGACAAGAAAGGATGAATTACATCTGTCTGGTTCTCTCTCGTCATATGGTTTAACAGAGTACTTCATATATAACAGTAAATTTTTTTTTCCAATTCAAAATTAATGTTCTTCTTGAAACCATTCTTTTTCATTAAAGGCAGGTCAATGACTAAAACAAAGGATGATGCCATCCAAAGAACCACTGAGGACAGTGGTGTAGGTACAGTGTGTCAGAGAACATAAATCAATAGGAATTTCATCATAGGTAGAGGATAATAATATGTAACCTTGCCAAATACATATACTTATTGATTAGTGATATGTTCAAAATTAAAGGAAAAGGGAAAAATTATTTAGCAAAAAATGTTGATATTAATATATACAAAGAAAATATTAATACTTTCATATTATGCTATATTTCAAATTACTAAAAGTTAATATAAAGGGAAAAATTTGTGATGAAACAAATATTT
>NW_006187462.1:0-559 GCF_000334495.1 Tupaia belangeri chinensis | reverse complement strand
AAAAAAAGAAGTAACAAATGGTTTTAAATGGCATTAATGTTTAAGCATTTATTTATTTTATGTATGAATGTTGTTAATTGCCATAACAATTAAATGGAATCTGTAGCCCATAAGGAAAGATCTCTACTCTAGTTTAATATGCCGGAGATACATTTCTACAAGGTTAAAACTAAATGAAGTCAGCAAAATGCACAGTATATAATGAAATCCATGCTTTTGCCAACAAAATTAAAAGATAGCTTGATATCATGTGGCAGCCTCCTCTGTCACCTGAATGGTTTTATCAGGGATGCTTTAAAATTTTGGGGGTCTTTCTAAATTGATAATCCATGGCGTTTTTAGTTAGATTTTAATCCAGAAGCCTGCTTGGATAGATGGTAGAAAAGACAGAGGTCTAGTGTGCTTAGAAGGTTCATGTGCTGAAGAAGAGAATTTCAGATTATAGGAGGCAGTGTGTGCACTTGAGCCCTTTGAGGAAACTGAAGGCAGACCAGAAAAGACTCAAGATGGTGAGGAATTCAGTCTCAGTGATGCCCTGGACAGCAGCAACTCCATGCAG
>NW_006187461.1:0-559 GCF_000334495.1 Tupaia belangeri chinensis | reverse complement strand
CATTACACTAATTGCTGGTCCCCATTTTTTTGTATTTTTGACAGTATGACAAATCAATATAGATATCTCACTGGGGCTTTAATCATCATCTTTCTGACTAACAATGAGAATGAGTATCCCTTACTACTTGCCTTGTCTATGACGTGTTCTGTTGGAGGTTGTATAATGTTTAGAATTTTTCCATCCCTACGTGAGATACATTTCTTAGCAGTTCTTACTCCTCTGTGTAGGAGGATTGTATTGTTCTATCCTGTTGAACTTAGGAGTGGTTAGGTAGCTTACTGTCACCAATGAAATGTGAGTGAAGAAAGGGCATGTCCCTTCAGTGCACAATATTTAGCATCCAGCTTGTGATTTTCATGCTGGATATCCTCTGTCTTGAGACCAATAATGTTGCAGCTGAAGTTGTTCCAATCATCCTTGGTCCCTGAAAAAGTATGTGAAGAAGTTAAATCCCATCTGCAGTAGGTATGCAGTGTGAGGGAGTGAGAAGCTAATGTTTGCTGTTTTAATTCACTAATGATTCACTGACAATCATTAGTGAATTAAATATATTGCT
>NW_006187460.1:0-559 GCF_000334495.1 Tupaia belangeri chinensis | reverse complement strand
CTTATCCCCAGGGATATGTTCCTAAATGGCCTGTGGATTCCTGAAACTGCAGATAGTTCTGAACCCTATATGCACTGTTTTTCTGACCTTATAAAGCACTGATAATTGACTAACAGGCTGAAGTACAGACCGTGTAGAGATGCTGGAGAAAGGAGTCATTCATGGAGCATTCATTCACTTGAGATTTTATCACACTACTACAAATGGTGTACAATTTAAAATTTATGAATTATTTATTTCTAAAGTTTCCCATTTAATGTTTTCAGATTGCTGTTGACCTGAAACTATGGAAAACAAAGCCACAGATAAAAGAGGAACTACTGTCATTTCATTCGTGAAGGCTCCACCCTCACAAACTAATCACCACCGAAAGACCCCACTTCCAAATATCATGGCATTGAGGGTTAAAAATCTCAGTATATGAATGTTGGGAGGAAACAGACATTCAGTCTACTACAGGGCTGTGCTATTTCAAATTAAGAACAAAGCAAATGCACAGACAAAAAGATGGACGACCACACCCACACACTTTTGGAACTAGACACTATTGTAGCACGGT
>NW_006187459.1:0-559 GCF_000334495.1 Tupaia belangeri chinensis | reverse complement strand
TGAGATGTGGCAGTGAAGGAGCTAGACTGAGCTCAATATGGCAGTCTAGCCAGGTTTCAGCTGCTGACCTGAACTGTGCAGCCCGAGTCTTACTGGTGGAGTCACATCCAGGCCCAAGGACCCCTTGATCTCTCAGTTCCCTGATTAAGCCATTTGGATGAATTGTGTCTTTTCCCAACAGTGTGGGGAACTCAGATACCACATTACAGACTAGTCGCTAAGCACAACAGTTGCTTCCCTTTTCCTTAAATAAGGATCTCCCCAAAACGTACTCCGTCACCTAGCATAGACGTGGAAATTCATAAAACAGTAGCCTGAGTTTCCCTAAAACTGAGACAACGGGGCAGCATAATAAAGACCATGAACTTTGAAATCAGGCAGTCTGAACTCAAATCCCAACTCAAGCCAATTGGCCTTACTTTTCTGGACCTATTACTTCTTTAAGTGTTAAGTGGGACAAATAATTACTTCCTTTTATAGATTCTGTGAGGATTTTACAGGGACATAGGTACAGTAAATCTTCAACAAATAGGGACCAGCAGGTGGCATGGTGCTTAAG
>NW_006187458.1:0-559 GCF_000334495.1 Tupaia belangeri chinensis | reverse complement strand
ATGTGGGAGTCCAGTGCCTTAATTACCACACGACCTGCTACTCCCAATAAATAATTCATAAAAAAGAAAAAAAAGACGACAATAAAGTATGACTGAGGGGTAGTGGATGAGGAAAGATTTTAACTTTTGGTTTGCCTTTTGATTGTGAATGATGCCTGGTAGAAGAACAATCCGTCCCATCCATCCCAAGAAGCCGTGCTATTTCACACCCTGTTTAAATGTCCCCTCTGTGCTGGCATTGCAGATTTCACCTGAGGTTGTGGCTGGGGCCCTCAGTCCTGTCCTCAGACAAGTCCAAATGAAGAGGTTCCATAAAAACCACTTGAAAAATCCAGTAGGAGGCTGTCCTACAACTGTCCCCTGAAGGTAATAGGGGCCAAGAGAGGGGGCAGGGAGGTCTCAAGCCGCTACAGAGTTTGCTCAGAGAAGGAAACAGCTCAAAGACGCTCTAAAATGGGAGGAAACAGGGATGTAGAATTTGCATGTGTTTGTTCTGTGGCCTCCCCCTCCACATTATAAGCTCTCTCTGCCCCCAACACAACATGCTTTAACAGCAGTC
>NW_006187457.1:0-559 GCF_000334495.1 Tupaia belangeri chinensis | reverse complement strand
CCACACATCTAGACTGGCCTTGACCTTCTGTGCAGGCTGTGATATTGTCCAAAGAATATGATTAAAAAAAATTTATCCTGTTGCTGAGAAATACAGGCACTTGTCTCTCTATAACAGGGATTAACAACTAGAGTTTTACCTCTCGTCCACCCTAAAACTCACAAGAATCTTGAAAACCATTTTCCATCTTTATCAAACTGAGGGTAAAATTCCCACTTTCCCCATTCTAGGAGGATGGTAGAATACTGTTCATCTTGCCAAGCTAAAGAGAAGAATCATCTCTGCAGTTTCTCCAAGAGAAACATAACCTTTCATCACACTGGTGAGGCTGAACCGTGAGAACTTACTGTACATCTGCAGCTGGTTGGCCAGGAAGGAGGCAGGAGTCTCAGATGTAAGACAGTTTTCTTTTGGGTCTTGGGACTGCCGTTGACTCATTGCAGCTGGGACCGCAATTGTAGATGGAGCTCTGAGATGTTCCCTTCTGCCCTGGGATCAGACGAAGGCCTGATGGATACGGCCACGCTGATGTTTGTGGCAGAGGGACAGAGCCAGAGAC
>NW_006187456.1:0-559 GCF_000334495.1 Tupaia belangeri chinensis | reverse complement strand
GCAGGAAGTTCCTGAGGGATGGGCTGGGGAGACTAATTGCTGGCTGCAGGAACCATTTTAACTCTTGCCTCATCACGGACCTAGGAAAAACCGAGACACTCACAGAAAGGACTGAGGGGCACAGAAAGTATCCTGGAAGCTTGTATGCTGGGCTCAAAAATGTGCCATGCATCTCCAGCCCCAGGTAGCTTGGCCAGAGCCAGAGGATGGCTGCACCAGCAGGCTCCCAGGCTGTCTGCCTTCGGGAGAGCCAACACTAGTCACATGACACTAGTCACGGTGTTCTTGGCAGCAAACTAGCACACAAGGTCTAATAGAGGGTGTTTTCTCTTTTCTCTTTTCTTTTTTTTAAAATTATCTTTTAGTTCGGATCAGCCTTTCCCCCTATGCTTCATTACTCAGTGAAACTGAGTACTTTTTCATGTGTTTTCTTTCTAATTTGCTATAGGTCACATGCACTCATGAGGAAGAAAGTGAGAAAGCACCTGCAGGGGGCTGGTCACGCTGCAATCTCTTCTTCATTTCTTCCTTCTTTGGGGATTTTGGGCACACATGCATA
>NW_006187455.1:0-559 GCF_000334495.1 Tupaia belangeri chinensis | reverse complement strand
ATGATCATCCTCCTTGGGATAGTAATGTCTCAGTTTTTCTCTCACTGTCTCTCTCCTCTCTCTCTTTTGAGCACATGTTCCCTAAGGCAAAAATATTTTTAAAAAAGAAAAAAAAGAGTAGGAATAATTTTTCCTCCATGTGATACATGCTAGATGTACTGGTGTTGAATTTGGATTCTAAAACATCAGGCAAACTAATCTCATGAATTTGCTAAATTTAGCTAATGCTATGCCTCTCTGATTTGGAGTCTTGTGCTTAAAAATCTCCCAAACTGGTGTTATATGCCAGTAGCTCTATAGTTCAAGGTCTCAAGGGAGCGCAACTCCTGCTGTCCCACTAGGTATAGGCCTTGTGGAGACTCTGAAGCAGTTCTGATCCCAGATTTCTGCTTGGCATTACCCTGGTAGGGTTACTCTGAGGTGACTTCATACTGGTGACAGACTTCAGCCTAAGCTCCCACATTGCCTAAGATCTATTTTGAAATGTAAATAGAGGCCTCCAGGTTTCTATGGCTCTTGTATTATGTAAGTCTAAAGAATTACCACCATGTGCACATCA
>NW_006187454.1:0-559 GCF_000334495.1 Tupaia belangeri chinensis | reverse complement strand
ATATTACATGTGTTATAGCTTGGCAGGAATATGAGATGAAACGGTCTCTGCGTAGCCCTGGGAAGCCCTGACTCCACATTAGGAACCAGCAGCTGTTAGGATCCAAACATCTCAATGCCTAGCACAATGCTGGGCAGAAGAGGCTTCAATACTTACTTACCTGAACTGGATATTCAGAATCTGAACCTCAAGCTACATTTTCATTTTGTTCTATGCCTAATACTGGAGTCAGCAGATGGTAGGCATCCAGGGCTGCTAGACTTGGGGGGGGGAGGGGAAATTAAATCAACTTTTCCCAGGGGCATTCAAGATGTTGTTCTTTATACTTTTATAATTTTTCTGACGTTCATATGTGATTTTGTTACTGAAAATATAAAGAAAAATTCAATTTAAAAAAATATTTTTGTGAAGATAAATGTTCACCCCAACACATCACTTGTACTGGCGATAGAAACAAGACGATTTCTCAAAAATCAAGAAATAAGTAAGTAAATTATGTTAGAGACATGTAATGGAAGATCATGCAGCCATTAAAATAGTTTTTATGGATAGTTTAATA
>NW_006187453.1:0-559 GCF_000334495.1 Tupaia belangeri chinensis | reverse complement strand
ATAGCAAAAATCTCTCTTAAAAAAAATAAGGATTCCCCATTTTTCTTAAAGGTCTCAAGAGACCTAGATGCTACACCCTTGCTCTTGTCTCTTGCTGCTACCCAGGGCCTATGTCACAGCACTGAGCACCATCCACCCCGACACTGCCCTGCTCTCTCTCTGGACTTTGCTCCTTCTCTTGGGTCTGCCTGCATGCCCTGCTCCCTCTTTCTTGCCTGGTTTCTGGCTGGGACGAGCAGGTAGATCTCACCAGTCAGTCATCCAGGCCTTTCTGTCCCACAGCCAGTCACGGCGGCTGCTCTGTGCGCTGCTCCTGGCGCCTCCGTGTCCGAACCTGCACACTCTAGGGCTTGGACAAGATGTGTGAGTCTTGAGTTTTTCAGCTAATCCTCCCCTTTCCCAGCAGAGTCACCAGCAGAAGTGCACTGAAGGCAGGAACGTTGCTGCTTCCTGTCTGCCCAGCACCTCAGACAGTGCCAGGCATGCAAATAAAAAGTGTGTTGACTGGGCCAGTCATGTAGTCTGGTGGTTAAAGGAGCCCACCTAGCTGACTGTAGTT
>NW_006187452.1:0-559 GCF_000334495.1 Tupaia belangeri chinensis | reverse complement strand
GCCTCTGCCCAATCCTTTCAACCACTGATCTGTTTCCATGCTATCATTTTGCATATGGATTTGAAGCATGGTGTATTCTCTACCGGAGTGAGCTTCTTATGCCATGTAATATTCCTCTCTGTCCCTGCTGACTTTCTTGCTTAGAAATCTACTTTCCCTGGCACGTACAGAGCCACTCCCGTGTCGTCGACCAATGTTCGCACAGTGTATGTCCTTTCATACTCCACCTGCTGTGCTGCTGTACCTCAAGCGAGTTCCTTGTGGGGAACAGAGTCGTGATTTTCAGCGCACTCTAGCCGGCACTGTCTTTTCATTCGTGCACTCCTTTCAATGGAATAATTGTTATGGCGTCCGTCTGGCATTGACGTTCTTGGTTTTTTCTCTATAGTTTTCCTCTTTGGTTTATTATTTTTTTCTGGCATCCTGTGGGTTCTTTGCACCTCTTTTCTGTTCTATTTTGATTTCTCTCTGGCGTTTTTGAGTATCTCTCTCCACACGCCTTTCTTCAGTGACTGCTGTAGACATTGTACTGTATACATACATGTATGTATGTGTGTGT
>NW_006187451.1:0-558 GCF_000334495.1 Tupaia belangeri chinensis | reverse complement strand
TATAACACCAAGGCCAGGTTGTTTTCACATCAGATGAGAGACTCCTTCGACATCTCCTTAGAAAAACTGACCGTACCTTAGCCTTATTCTTTCTCTGAGATCATTTGTCGAAAAGTCATGAAGTAGACGTAACACTGGAGCACAGGCCTACATCTGGGATTGGAGTGTTTTTGGTGTATCTTCTGAGGGGTTTTGGGGGTTGGCTCTAGAAGGCCCAGGTAACGTCCGTTTAGACATGTCACTCTGGTTCTGATCCTCTTCTCAGACCCAGGTGACATATCTGTCAGTAGCTGGATACATCCCTATAGCTCTTAGCCAGCTCGAGCTCCTATGTCCAAACATGGAGTCATCACCTTTCTCCCGAATTGGCACCCCCTCAGGACCCCCAGTGCTCTTGAAGGCCCTCCACACTCTCCTCATGTCCTACCTGATACCAAGTGCTGCAGATCCTTCCTGCTCAGTCTCCAGGCTCTCTCGCCCTCCGAGTCCTTCTCTCCTGCCATGGCCACAGTCCAGGTCGGCCTCCTCCACTGCCTGACTGCAGGAGCTCTCTGCAAC
>NW_006187450.1:0-558 GCF_000334495.1 Tupaia belangeri chinensis | reverse complement strand
GATGTGCAGTAATTAAATATAAATTTTAAAAGTGAAAAATTAAAAAAATAATTAAAAAAGAATTATTTTTTTTAAAGATCCAACCACCTCTTGACTACCTTTTCTACATAGCCTCATGGTCTTGCTTTCATGTTACTTTCTCTGAGGTCTTTTGTCATGTTCTTTAGAACCATCACCTAAGCTCATTACTGTTCATAAATTGTTGAAAAGATGCTGCTCTTGCAGAATGAACTTGTGGAAGAGCCTGTGCTTTGCTCCTCCCTCACCTTGATATTTCAGAACAGAGATTGGCAACAGTTTTCTGTAAAGGGTCAGGGTGTAAGTAGAAGAAGCTTCGTGGACCATCTCTTCCCTGTTGCAACTAGTCAATCTGCCTTGGTAGAGCAAGAACATCCATCATGATACATAAATAAGTGAGCATAGTTGTGTTTCAATAAATCTTTGTTTATAATTTCTAGAATTTGAATCCATACAATTGTCAGGTGTCATAAAATAAATTTCTTTTGACTATTTTTTTAGTGCTTAAAAAATATTGGAACCAGCAGTTAGTGTAATGGC
>NW_006187449.1:0-558 GCF_000334495.1 Tupaia belangeri chinensis | reverse complement strand
TAGCACAGATACTGAAGCAGGGCTATTTGCTCCTCAGGAATCACTTGGTAGAGCCTGGAAACATTCGTGGTGATCATGTGGGAGGAGGGAGGTGCTATTGGCGTCTGGTGGGTAGAGGCCAGGGATACTGCTACATACTCAACAATGCACAGAACACCCACAATGAAGAATGAGCCGTTCCACAATATCAATAGTGGAGGTGTTGAGAAACCTTGCTCTAGGGTTTTGGTCTCAAGGAATCCATGTGGTTATCTCCACGAGTTTATCTATAAAACTCCATTAACTTTTTCCCACCCCTACCCTAGAGACTGACGCTCCCCTGATTTCAAGTTCTGGGTCACAAGTACTTGGGGAAAATATTCAATTACAGTATGTGATTTCAAATAGACCCACAATAGTAATACCTGTTGACAAAATTGCATTCATCTGAAAGAAAACATACCTTACTTCAATATACTCTGACATGTTTTGTATGTTTTTGGTTTGTAGAAGGTTATTTATTTATTTATTTTAAATAAATTGATTACCATTAGTTTTCAATTTGACCAGAGAGAGACA
>NW_006187448.1:0-558 GCF_000334495.1 Tupaia belangeri chinensis | reverse complement strand
TTTTTTTTTTTTTTTTTTTTTAGAGTTTGCACGCAATCAGCAATTGTTTTATTGCTTTTACAATAAAGATTAAATCCAGAAAGACTCACTCACAGAAGGAAATAGAGTTCGAGTGATTTAAGGCTAGTGTGTGTCTTTTTCTATCTCTGGCTTTGTCTTCTGAGCAGTTATGCCTTTAAATAAAGAAAGAGAAAAGAGGATATTGGGTCATCTTTGCCAAGGGGGAGAGAAACATCATCATTGTCAGATGATAGAGAACATCTCTGAAGTCTATTAATTTGGGTGCAACTACAGAATCAATTGAATCACTAGGAAAGCTCCTGCTTTGAAGAAGACAACATATGAAGGTCAGAAAGAGCATCACTTTAAACTATTTGTGGCTGACTTTTTAAAAAAGAGATCGAAAGTACCTAAATAATCCTCCACACTTCATTTGTAATTTAAAAGCCAAAGAAATTCATTAATGTGTTGAAGATATTCATCATAAATTGTATATTGGTTTTAGAAAAAAATTTATGATAGAGGAAATTGTCATTCTATGCTTTTATATATATATAT
>NW_006187447.1:0-558 GCF_000334495.1 Tupaia belangeri chinensis | reverse complement strand
AATTCCCTCTCCTCCATTTCTCCCTCTTTTCATGTTTTAGGTACATACTCACACACACCCAACATATTTCCCAAGTTGTCAAAGCCAGGATTCGAACCATTATCAGCTATGTGGGATTTGTCTCACCTTAACCATGAGGCTTCAGAGGAAACCCTTTTCAATAATTTATTAAACATAAACTGTATTCGATTATATATGGAGAACTATCAGGCATTTTAAAGTTTACAAATATAGGAAACACAGTTTCAATGTCCTTGACCT
This sequence comes from Tupaia belangeri chinensis, assembly GCF_000334495.1. Lineage (NCBI taxonomy): Eukaryota > Metazoa > Chordata > Mammalia > Scandentia > Tupaiidae > Tupaia > Tupaia belangeri. Next base: position 297 of record NW_006187447.1, on the reverse strand, counting down.
GGAGACTATAATGTCATTAAAGAATCAAGATATGCATAAAATAAATAACAAAAATGAAATTTCACATTAGCATTAACAATCTAAAGGAATATTGAGTGTTAGAATGATCAGTGTGGAATAAACTCAGGCCTGGATTTTACAAATGAATATCAAGAATGGACTGCCTAAAGAGTGTTTAGACCCTTGTACAGACTAGATATATCCATGTGAATCTTAAACAATTAAGTTGCCCTATTTAAAATACAAAAGTAGGGACCAGCGGATCACATAATCGTTACATCACTGGACTCCCACATA
>NW_006187446.1:0-558 GCF_000334495.1 Tupaia belangeri chinensis | reverse complement strand
GCTAGGTTTCCCCTCGTAGCTTTGCTAACCGCTGTAGCTCTTCTAGTACCAGGTAAGGCCTTTCACGTCTCAGATAAGATCTACCAGAGTCTGTTTGGAAGTCCTAGGAGGCTGCTAGCCATGGAGGGGCTTGAACCTGTGCCCTGCCAGGTACTGTGCAGAGCACCTCGAAGGCAGCACCGGGTGCCACCGACAAACACATGATCCGAGGGTCACGATCTTGCAATTTTCTCTGAAATGGCCCCGGGAAAAAATTGTGTGTGCGTGTGTGTTTTTCTTATGAGAGAGAAAACAATAAGGCCTCTAGGGCAAAGTGCTGAGGGCTCCGGGTAAAGTTATGTGGGAATCGCTTGCAGTATCCCACAACTCTTTTGTAGGCTCTTAATTTTTCCGAAAATGGTTTGATTTAAAAAATAGGCATGTGGGCCAGCAAGTGGCATGGTGGTGAAGGTGGTGGGTCCATGTGGCTCACTGCGGTTCAGGTCCTAGACCCGGCAGCTTAAAAAACACAGGATGCATGTGTGTGACCAAAATCCCGAGAGAAGAACGGAGGAGAAG
>NW_006187445.1:0-558 GCF_000334495.1 Tupaia belangeri chinensis | reverse complement strand
ATTGCAGATAACATGAAAATCTATCTAAATAAATCTGGGAAATCTTTATAAATGATTAAAATTAGCAATAAGTTTCAGCAAAGTATCAAAAATAAGAAGATAAAAGACAATAGATATTTTTAAAGTCCAGCAGAAACCAATTTGAAAATTTTGCACAAGAAGGTGTGTTTTGTGATAAAAACAGCTATTGCATTTACATTTACCACATATACAAAGAAAGGACTTATTTGAAAAACCTTAATGTTTTTAAGGAACAAAACTATATTTAATTTCAGACTTTTCCTCTGAAAAAAAGTCTTTGAGACTATCTTAATTTCCTATTTAAAATATTGAGTTAAGACTTAAAACATCCAAATTCAAGCAGCAGGGCACTTCAAATAAAATAATAAAACAAAGTAAAATAATTCAAAATTGGAGTGAGTACATTGATAGTGGAATTATTAGTGATGATGAATATAAAGTTCCATTCAAAACCCTGAATGCAAGTTACTTCAGAATTAGCACAAAAAAAAGTTGGCACTATCATATTACTGATGTAGCAAAAATGTCTCCCTTTTT
>NW_006187444.1:0-558 GCF_000334495.1 Tupaia belangeri chinensis | reverse complement strand
ATGTAGAAGCTGAAGCATAAAGAATAAGTCACTTGCTTGAGTTTATGTGGCAGATGGGTGGCAAAGCTAAGATGCAAATTCAGCACTGTGACTCTGAAGCCTGTAAGAATCTCAGTTTATCTTACCTGTAAGTTAAGAATGATAATATTTGCTTTTAGAAGTGAGAGATTAGATATGCAAACCAATTACTACAGTGACTAGAACATAGTGGATGGATAATTGTTATCAAGAGCATTTCTTCCCTTTAGGGTCTGAACTACAGCTATTATTAGAAACTAGTTTCCAGTGACTCAGAAAATTCCATCATTCTCTTCATTTCTGAAGTAGTCAATTAGTCATTTATTTAACACATGTGTGCTAAATGACAGTCAATATCAAGCATGTTGTCCCAGTTTCATGAAGTTTGGCAGGGAAAGAAATAGGCAACATTCTATGAGTTTCTGGGATCCAGCCTCTATTAGTTAGGAGGTTTTCCTAACTAAACTAAGTATAAGAATCACTTGGGATGCTTGCTCAAAATACAGCTACAGGGGCCAGCAGGTAACGTGGTGGTTAAGG
>NW_006187443.1:0-558 GCF_000334495.1 Tupaia belangeri chinensis | reverse complement strand
TGTGATTTCCTGACATTTCACTAATGAGCCATCTGCCCTCATAAAAGTCTTGTGTATGGTAATTGCATGCATCTGAAGCAAAAGGGTCACACCACAAGAATGCAATTTGTGTGGTGTGACATGCAAATCATATCAACTTGTCCTGCTCCCAGTGAATTTTTGTGATTTCCTACCTAAGAAAACTACTTGGGAAGGAAAAATATCTAACTTTCCATAAATATGACACATATAGGAGTAGAGAACAATAAAAGCTCCAGAGAGATTAGGAAAGAAATTGACCTGCTACTCTGTTTATCAGTAGAATCAAAGATATGTCACCTACCATATACCTGGTCTTGCCATGTAATTTCATTACCCAATAGCTTCCTGTTTTTGGGAAAAAAATGTTTTTCCAAAAGATTCTGGTTCATTTTTTTTGGGGGGGGGAACCCTCAAGGTAGAGATGAAGTTGGGGAGTTATTACTATACCTACATGACCATCACTCATGGTGAGAGATACCCAGGAGGGTTATAACTTATTGCATATAGCACAGCCTTTTTGTTTGTTTGTTTGTTTGG
>NW_006187442.1:0-558 GCF_000334495.1 Tupaia belangeri chinensis | reverse complement strand
AAGAGACATACATTCTATTTTATACCTTTAAACATTAAAAATAATTCTCTTTCCTGAAAAATGATGATAGATCCTTTACAATTTATTTATTAGCTGACAAATGGACCAGTCATAAACTTTTGTTACATCATTGGTACATGATTGTTTTACATTTTGTTACATAATTGTTCATCCATTTCATGATGGAAGAAAACCAACTATGGTAGGTTAGATGATACATTTTACTCTTCTATATGGGAGACATAAACAACTTTGTCTACTAAATTATTTAGAAAACAGTAAAATTACACATGTCCTTTTCATTACCAGCATCATTTGCAATTTGTCTCTAATAACGCTCCCCAAATACAGATACAGTTTTTACATGTCCTAACACAGAGGCAGAGTAGCAAATTGGTAGACTTAACTGTGGCCCAATCAAAGCATGTTGCTAATTTAGTGGGTTGATGATAAGCTTTTGTTAGTGAATACTGAGTTGTTATTTGTTGCATATATGATTTGCAGCTGTTGCAAATGTCAGACAAAGAACTGACCAGCTTAATACTGGTTAAGATATTT
>NW_006187441.1:0-558 GCF_000334495.1 Tupaia belangeri chinensis | reverse complement strand
AGCTGGCACCATGTGGTGGGAGGTCCTGTTTCAGCTAATGGCCAGATACAGTGGTGGGGCCTGTGATCTATCATCATGGGGAGGCTGGGGCGTAAAGAAGAAGCTGCTTGAGCCTAGCCTGGAGAACATAACAAGATTCTGTCTCAAAAGAAAAGAAAAAGAACTGGACGTGTTGGTGACCACCGGTAGTCTTAGCTGAGAGGCTGAGGCAGGAAGATCACAACAGTGAAACTATTTTATAAAGAATAATAATAAAAAAGTTTTAGGAGGCCAATTTGGCAATATTTTTCAGTATCTAAAATAAATATTAATTAAAAGTTTTTTAAAAAGTATTCATTGATCATGAAGTTTATGCCAAGTACATTTGTAGGTTCTTACAATGTAAATTTTACTTGGGCTTTGCCTCGTGGAATTTTAATGTAAATGGGAAAAGGGAAAGCAAAAATACACAGTACCAAAAAGATAGTTTGATATTACATTAAAAGATGATGAGTACCAGGACCAGTAAGTAGTGTAGTGATTAAATCTGCTGGACTCCCATGTGGTCCACCACAGTTT
>NW_006187440.1:0-558 GCF_000334495.1 Tupaia belangeri chinensis | reverse complement strand
GCCATTACACTAACTGCTGGTCCCCCTGTAAAACATAAATTTACACCTATTGTTAATGGGAGCCAAATGTGATCATTGCTGCTATAACTACCTCCGGTATTTAACGATTACCTGTGCTTCCTGGAGCCTGCTAATGGGAAGATGTGTAACAGTTTATTAATCGGATTGAAGGCTGAAGAATGAGTCAAGACTGCTGTCCCGTCTTCTGGCTTGAGGGGTGCATATCAGAGGCATCGCTAGGAAACGGCAGGGTGGATGGTGCAGTGAGAAAAGGGTGAGTTCAGTGTTGGGCAGAGTGTTTGATACGCTGGTGTCCCACACTGTGTCTTGGTGACCTTGGAAAGAACAGTGTCCCTGGGACGACAAAGTCAGAAGCCAGATTAAATTGAATTGAGCAACGAGTTGGAACTAAGGAATAGAGACAGCAAGAGCGTAAGAAAGTTCATAAAAAATTAAATTGTAAAATTAGTGAGAGCTGGAGCATGAGCTGGTGGTGAACAGTCAAGGGATCACACACACATACACACATACAGGCACACACGTACACACATACACACA
>NW_006187439.1:0-558 GCF_000334495.1 Tupaia belangeri chinensis | reverse complement strand
GAAAACACATATTCCCACAAAGACTTACACATGAATGATCATAACTGCATGATACATAATATAATAGCCAAAAACTGGAAATAATCTTAATGTCAATCAACTGAAAAATCGATAACAAAGAGGTAATATGTCCATATGAAATAAAATTCAGCAATAAAATGGAATGAACTACTGAATCCACTTTTATTTCATGGATGAACATTACATCAAAAACATCATCTAAATAAGGGAAAAGATATGTAAAAGACTAGATACTATTTAATTACATTTATAATGAAATGTCAAGAAAGGGAAAATCTATGCATTTGTATATTAGTTGCTTAGGGCAGGGTGTGGGAATAGGAATTGACTACAAATAGGTACAGGGGAACTTGTTGATGTGATAGAAATATTCTAAACTAGATTCTGGAGATCAATTCATAACCATATAAATTAACCTAAAATAATTGAAATGTACATTTCCAATGAGTCAATCTTATGAAATGCAAAATTATGCTTCAATAAAGCTAAAAAAGAAATAAATAAAACCAATATATTGGGTTGTTGGAAAAGTCATGA
>NW_006187438.1:0-558 GCF_000334495.1 Tupaia belangeri chinensis | reverse complement strand
AAGGACATCCTAAACTGCCTTATGACCACATTTGTGTTTGTTCAATAGATATTGCAAAATATCATTGTGTCTGCGTTGGAGGTATTAATTTATATGATTTTTGATATTATAGGGCTGGCTCTTTGCTGGTTAAGGAATCAGATCTTAAAAGGCTGATGGTCATTCAAATCCTTGTCCCAGCAGCCTTAAAAATGTGCTGAGTTTGGGTGTATGCAAAAAACAAGTCAATCAATTTAAAGGTGAAATTAATTTTTATGAGTACCCTAACAGTGGATTAAAAAAAATTCTTTATAAAGGAAATCAGCAACAAATAAAGAAAAAAAGTTAAAATAAAAGTAATTGGAGGCCAGCAGGTGTTGTGGTAGATAAGATGCTAGACTCCCAAATGACCAACCATAGTTCAATTCCCAACCTCATAGCTCGAAAATCACACTACATACCTGTGCATGTGTACCACAGATCCTGGGAGGAGAGTAGAGTAAAAGGGATTGTGATATGACCATTTCCCTGAGGGGTTATTTCTCTGTCTCTCACTGTCTTTGTCTCTCTCTGGTGAAC
>NW_006187437.1:0-558 GCF_000334495.1 Tupaia belangeri chinensis | reverse complement strand
TTGCCATCTACAAAGGAGAGAGTGGGTCTTTGCCATCCGCTGGATCTACTGGCATGTTCATCTTGAACTCCCTTCTCAGCCTCCAGAGACGTGAGCAGTAAATACCTGCTGTGTATAATGACCCAGCTGAAGGTGTTTTGTCATAGAAGTCAGCATGGACTGACACAGGAATGCATTTGTGTCGCTGCGTTTTTTAACACGTCTAAATCTAATTTTAATGCTTGAAACCCAAGTAAGCCTGGAGCATCCGAAATGGTCCATCATAGGAGCTAGTATCAAAGGCTACACCGATTATTTCCTAGAAGAATAGACACTAAAATATTGGCCGTGAAATAGTATGAGGAAAATGCAGAGCGAGGGATAAAACAGTATTGGCCTTCGAGGAACTCACTTCCGAGGAAAAAGACTTTAAATGTGAGGGGACAACTCAGTGGGTCAGTAAGTTGTTTGAATCAGATCCTGGAAATATACATTTTTTTTTTCTTTTTAGCCCAAAGGAGGAACAGATGCTGAAGCTCTGGGTTAGGAAAAAGAATCTGTAATTGCCAGAGGATGTGT
>NW_006187436.1:0-558 GCF_000334495.1 Tupaia belangeri chinensis | reverse complement strand
GATTACAGTAAATCTTACCTGAATGTTTTCAGGTTATCATTTTACTATGCAACATTTCATTAGCTAATTGTTATTGAGACAATGGAGGAATGGGTTCCAAAACAGTCAATCACTTAGTCCAATTTGGGTAATGAAAGCATTCTATGAATTGAAACATAGTTTACTTTGAAAGGAAATCATGCTTCCCTGGAGGCTTTAAATGGTTTGGGGGAAATGGTTCTCCTCTTCTTCAGTGCAAGATTACATGTTGGAAAAACACACTTAATCATATTTGGTCTCTCTAAAGACTTTTTGGTGCAAGCTGCCGGGTTAGTAACAAAGAAAAACTTGCATGAACGGGGGTTTGCCCAGAGAGGGGGACATGCAGTATACCCACCAAGTGGCAGAGCAGCCCGACAGCCTGGCTCTTCTGCCTTTGAAGCCAGTTGTCATGCCATCACTCTGGATGACAAGAGCAATAAGAACCAAACTGTTCGACAGAGCGTCTTACATGGTTTACGCGTCTTGTCTTTATTTTTTAAAAAGAGTTATTCATTTAATTTTATTATTATTATTATT
>NW_006187435.1:0-558 GCF_000334495.1 Tupaia belangeri chinensis | reverse complement strand
AAGGCAACCAAAAGTTAGAGCAGTTCAGAGTAGTAAGTAAAACCACGCAGTGTCGATTTACCTCGGTCAGAGACGGCGAGCGTCAGGGCGTCCGCAGACCTGGGGACTGCGTGTTCGCGCGAGTGCTCTCCTGAGACCTGCTGGCCGGAGTGTCTGCACCAGCTGCACCCTGTTAAGTCACACTGCGGGCACACTGGCTCTTTCAGAAGCCGCCTGGTCAGTAAAGCAGTCCTCACGCAGCTTGGAGGCCATGCTACGGTTTGGAAGCAGCATTGGCGTGGGATCAGCCAGCAGTCGCTGCCCACAGGTTTTTGTTCACTGTTCGGTATCTGTGTGGGTATACCAGATACAGTGCCGTCGCGCTGGCCAACGGACATCTGCATTTCTAACATTCAGGTTTTCCTTTTTTATTTAATAACCTGACAAAAACTGGGCTGGCCCCACAGCCATGTGGTTAAGGGAGCTCGAACCCGTGGGGTCGGCCACAGTTGAGTCCTGGCCCTGCCCCCCAAGCATGTGCACGCATGCCCTAGGGAGGGTGGCCACGCCACAGTCCCT
>NW_006187434.1:0-558 GCF_000334495.1 Tupaia belangeri chinensis | reverse complement strand
CCCCTGCTGGGCCAGCCAGGATCACAGGCACGCATGTGTTTCCCGGGGACGGAGAGCCCTCCAGTCTCAGACCTGGGGCCTTCCCCTGGGGCCTGAGCACCTCGGAGTGTTGTGTTACCGCGGCACCACTCGGGCCCTGAAGCTGGCAACTGTTCTGTATGTGGGCTTTAAGAGCAGAGTGAGGTGTTTGGGGAATGTTGGGAAAATTCGCATCTTTGTTATTCCATCATTGTTTTGGGGAAATTGCTCCTTTTTGAAATAACATCATGGTGTGGCATGCTGACAAAATGCAAAGTCGTAGGTGTTCTAACCCCCCTCTCCCCCGCTGCCCCAGCCTGGAGGAAACTGGCTGGAGCAGGGTCTCAGTGTCGGGGGACCCTTAGAAGAAAGGACTCGGAGATACACACAGTAGGAAGCCCGTGTGAAGACAGAGGCGGACAGATGGAGTGACATGTCTGCGAGCCAGGGAGTGCCGAAGGCACAACCAGAAGCTGGAAGAGGTCTGCAAAGGTCCTCCCCGAAAGCCTCCAGAAAGGAACCGGCCCTGTTGACACCTTC
>NW_006187433.1:0-558 GCF_000334495.1 Tupaia belangeri chinensis | reverse complement strand
CGGCCCCCCCCCCTGCCGCTCCGGCCTGTGGAGCAGGAGCTGTCACCACAGCTGGAAACCTCCCGTGGACCCCACAGCCCGTCAGGGAGATGGCTCTCAGCCACCACGAGGCCACCTCGTGTGGAAGGGGAAACTCTGACCGGAGGGAAGACGGCCAGCAGTTAGAGCAGACAAGCCGGAGGGGCAGCACTGAGGAGGGAGCAAGTATTCTGAGAAGATGTCGGGCAGGAGCTGCCACCAGGCTGAGAGGAGGCTCCAGCCCGCAAGGAAGGTCCTCACGTTCCACCACGAGAAGCGAGGCCGCTGGGAGTCGGCGACGCGCACTGGCACGCTGTCTTGTTACAGGGTTAGGGTGGCACGCGCTTCGATTTTAACAGGAAAATGGGGCCGACACGTTTCTGGACACACTCGTACAAAGAGCGGGAGGCAGAGTGAACGGTGCTGCAGAGGCCCAGGAGAGGGCCTGCAGACCAAGCCTCGTCCAGCAGGAGACAGAACACGCAAAAGACGTGGCTTAGAGGCGCAAATGAAGGGCAGAAGGCCGCGCGGTGGTGAGGC
>NW_006187432.1:0-558 GCF_000334495.1 Tupaia belangeri chinensis | reverse complement strand
GGAGTCCAGCAATGTAACCATTACACAATCCACTGGTCCCTGGGGTGGATATAAATTTTCGAGGACCACCACACAATCCACTATAGGACATCAAGAAACAGTATGTTTAAGAGCACACAACTGCAGGTTAAAGTTATAACTACAGCCTGAGTTTATCTGATACCAAGCCTTATTTCTAACGCTTCAGAGACAACTCTTGGAGAGTCACAGAAAGTGGTGGGCTTTGCATGGGACTCTAAGACTTGTGACGGCAGGAGAGAAAGAAAGTGAGAGAAACAATTTACTACAATGAATGTGCTCCATGTGAGGCTCCCCTCAACAGGTGTGTTAGTGTAGACATAATAAAACCACATTCCTGTGGAACAACCATATGAAGAAGAGTCATGTCTTGGGGGCCTCTGCTGAGAGAAGGGTTAATGTATTGAGGGTGATAACAACAAAGTACCATGACGGAGAACTTAATATCGGAGCAATGAAGCGAGAGACACCCAAGAGTTCACGGGCTTGGAAAGTAAGTATGAGAATTAATTTTTATTTTTTTAAAGAATTACTTTATTT
>NW_006187431.1:0-557 GCF_000334495.1 Tupaia belangeri chinensis | reverse complement strand
AAAAAAAAAATGAGAAGAAGAATAAAAAGAAAGAACTCTCAAGAAAGCAAGCCATCCAGAGATGACATGGGGGCATTGCGTAGTAGAGACCAATGTCCGAGGAGAAAAGTACAATAGCCAATGACAACTACTCTATGGGCTCATGTAGAGATGGGGTTTCATAAACCCCATGCCCTTTGGGAGATGTGTGCTCCTAGCTCAGGCTCAGGCCTTCACCTACCACCCAATGTCAATGGCTTCTCCATCTCAGAGCTCCTACAAGTCACTGCAAACCCTCACTATCTCTGGTGATCTTCCCTTGTGCGTGGATCTTCCACCTCTGATAGCGTCTGTGAAATGTGAAAGCACAAATGTAATCTCATTTTATCTTTCCACAGATCCTAGCACAGTGTTAGGCACATGGTAACGCCTAATAAATTATTCAATGGATCGGAAAGCATCAAGATAGAGAGGTGCACCAAAAGATGGTCCTAAGATGTTTACTCTGTCTTGAAGACAGACAACCTGAATAGAACAGTGTCAGGATCCTCCCCATCATCATAGCTCATATGCAAACA
>NW_006187430.1:0-557 GCF_000334495.1 Tupaia belangeri chinensis | reverse complement strand
TAAGCTTCTGGGTCTGGGACTCAAACCACAGCTGACGTGTAAGTCCAGCAAGGTAGTCATTACGTCATCTGCTGGTCCCAAGCATCTGATAAGTTTTGAATGTATGTTTAGAGTTTTATGAATGTTTTTTATACTTCTAATCTTCTAATGCATTAATTCCTTGGCTGTAGAAGCTAAGGAGTAAAATACTATTTTTCACATTAAAAATATTAAAAAGTTATCAAAATGTACAGTTTTACTTTTACCTCTATGGACTTTCTGATTCCTCCAACAAGATCACACAACAGAGCCTTCTTGACATATCAAAACTGTGAATCAAACAGGAGGGATATGGCCAGGACCAGTCCTTCCTGCATTTCTGTCAACCCTCACTTGTAGTCACTAGGATTTGGTAGTGATCTCAGCTCTGCTCCTCATGGCATCTCTCTGAACCTCAGAAACTGGGGGCCTGAATGGGGATGGTACACTATCATAAGATTACAGCCCTGATATCTCCATGAACTTAATGCTCATTATAGATCAGGGCCTTTGGCATGAGAGTGTGGAAGACAAGTTGG
>NW_006187429.1:0-557 GCF_000334495.1 Tupaia belangeri chinensis | reverse complement strand
CTCGCCTTCCCTCTCACTGTCTCTGTCTCTCCTTCTCCCCACCAGCATATGTGCTTTAAGGCAAAAACCTCTATAAATAAATAAAAATAAAAACAAAAATGGGCAAAGGAAGAAGAGACCAAAGGAGTAAGAAACCTTTGAAGAGGAATTTAAGTGACTTCACATGCTGCCAAGAAGTCAAAGAAAACAAAGCCTACAAGTTTTCTGTTAGAGTTAGCAATGAGATAGTCCGATTACAATACTAACATTAGTATCCAAATACTTTCTTAGACAATTAATTATATTAAAATGTTAGTCTTGTTATATATACCTTTAAGTAAGAACAGGCACCCGCAGTTTCAGATGGTTCACACTGACTTCCTTTTTTATGTCCTTAAACAAAAAAACTATGACTACCCCCTGAGAACAACCAAAACCTGGATTTACTGCCACAGTCCCCAGCAACACCAACACCATGTTGGGTCATTTTATCAGGAACATGTACAAGCTACTTGGTGTTTCTCTTATAGACATTACTGAATGGTTAAGATTTGTAGTTTTTATTTGTTTTGTTTTTA
>NW_006187428.1:0-557 GCF_000334495.1 Tupaia belangeri chinensis | reverse complement strand
CAACAAGTTGGAAAAGAGAAAGGCAAATACAGGGAAGAACTGACTGAGAAAAGGCAGGAATGAACAGAGCTTATGGTGCAATCGTGGTTGAACTGTAGACTTTTAGCCTGGCGTGTTTCTCTGGAAATTTTTAAGATGTTCCTGAAGCATTTCGCACCCTACTGTTTGTTTTGGCTATACATTGCTTTTACACTTTTGAGTAATACTTTTATTAATAAAAACCGGAAATATTTCCTAGTTCCAAAATAAAAGAAAGTTATAAAGCAGGACGTGTAATATACTGTTTAGAAAAATAAAATATGTGTGATATATATACATGTGTCTAGGTATACAAATGTATAAAAAGCTTCTGGAACTAGACATTAGCAGGAGTTATCTTTAGGTCATAGAAGTGAGTTACATTGACTGTGTTTTTGCTTATTTCTCGTACACATTTTTTTGTAGTGAACATGAATTCCTAGTTCATAAAGTAAAAAGCAGTCACACAGGCATGAGTCACCATTTCTTTCACCTTTAACAAAGGTGAGAAGGTGGTGCTGTCCCAAGGTCAGGCAGCC
>NW_006187427.1:0-557 GCF_000334495.1 Tupaia belangeri chinensis | reverse complement strand
CTCCATGCTTCTGAAGAGCTTCCCAAAGATGGCATGGCATTATCTTCATTCTGGAGGTTTGATCTTCTTGAGAGGAGTGACCCTTGAGCTCCAAGGCCACCATGCGATAAGGTTTGTGTTTAAGGCACTCTGCTCGTGTGACCCTTAGACCCTTCGGCCAGGCTCCTGATCTGACGTGTGCTTCACTGACCCAGGAGCAACAATACAGCTCACGCTGTTGGCTACACCAGTTGTCTTTTGACAAGGGTCCTCCTACTGAATGTGAGGGATGAAGCACCACTGGACCTTCTAGAAGTAGCCTCTGGTTCTCTGAGGCCAAATAAGAGACAGAGGGACTTTGTGCCAGACAGCAGTTCTGTCAGATGTCCCTCACGCTGAATAGCTGGCCAGGCGTCCACTGCTGTACCCGGCTCAGAAATCCACTCTCGTGTGGGCGTCCCTCCTTTCTCAGTTCACCTTCCCTCGCTCTCGTGTGCCGGAGTTCATTCACTTGTTTTCATTAAGGTGCCATTTTTGGAACCTGGGCTAAAACATTCCTAATTTAAATATTTTTTTTT
>NW_006187426.1:0-557 GCF_000334495.1 Tupaia belangeri chinensis | reverse complement strand
CTGGGGCCCTCCAAAGCCTGACTGTATTTCTGGATGGGATTTGCCCAGTTGTACAAGCCTCTGAGGCAGAAGATGCTGCCATACAGAGCTCTGTATTGTGCTATATACAGTCTTACTTCGTTGAACAGAGCATGTCATGGGTCATGTTTCATTTGAAGGGTTGACTTTTTCCTAGGAGAGAGGGGACCATCCTTTTTCCTGGGCACAATTTATAAATCTCCTTTTTTCTTTTTCTTTCTTGGAACATTTTAATATTTTCTTAGACTCTCTATAGAAAGGAATTTTGTAATACTCTTAAACACAATAACTATGACTCCAGAAAGATAAGCAGTATGTGTTTAACTCACAATTTTGTTTCTTTAAATTAAACATAGTTACAACTTTATCTTAGCTCTTTGGAGAAAATCCAGTAAGTAAATCCAGACAAGCATGAAGTCCCTTACAGCAGGAGTTCCCCAGTCCCCAGGCTGCCATCCAGTGCCAGTTTGCCCAGGTTGGGCAGCAGGGGCAAGCGAGTGAGGATTATTCCGTGTTTGCGGTTGCTCCTCCTCACTCAC
>NW_006187425.1:0-557 GCF_000334495.1 Tupaia belangeri chinensis | reverse complement strand
CCTGTCCCAGAGCCCTTGTTCAGAAGCAAACTGGCAGGGCCCCCGGCTGGGAAGGGGCCATCACCGGAGGACTGGCACCAGGGCGCCCCAGACTCGGGGCCTAGGGAGCACTGAACCCCCGTCAGTGGAGAACGCTCCGAACCACCTTGGTGATTTTCTGTAAGTTTACAACTTCCAACATTTTAAGTTTAAAGACTTGTCCCATCTCATCTGATCACCCCATCTGCCAGGATGTCTAGACTTTAGGTGGGCAGTGGGGACCCTGGGCAGCTGGCACCAGGCCCCTGGTCCACCCACCCCCTTTGGTGAAGGGGCAGAACCATTTCCAGGACCACAGCTCCCTGGCGTCTCTAGCCGCAGCCTGGAGGCCACCAGGGCCCACGCACGCTCCCGGTCATGCCTGGCGGTGCCTGCGTGGGCACCGTCAGACACCCAAGGCAGACAGGACCACATTCTCGCTGAGGCCTGGGGAAGGCTGCCTCGCCTGAGGTCTGTCAGGGCCAGGACACGCCCCGTAGGACCGCGGTCACTGCAGATGACCTGGAGCTGAGGTGGGG
>NW_006187424.1:0-557 GCF_000334495.1 Tupaia belangeri chinensis | reverse complement strand
TGCCTACATCGAGAAGCTCCTTCATGTGCCAGATACTCAGCAAAACCCAGAACTTCCCTGACCTCAGGTGTCTTCAGATGATGGAGCAAAAAGCTGGCACCTAAGGCTTCTGAGCAGGTCAGCCCGCTGCTCTCGCAGTAGCATGTAAAACTGGTACTCAAGCTTTAGCGTACCTCTGCGTTATCTGGAAAGCTTGCTAAAAATGTGGATTTTCAGGCCTCACTCATGAAATTTTGTTTACTAGGTTTAGTGGTGGTGGTGATGGGAGGGGGGGCAGAGAATCTGCATGGATTGAGTTCCAGGATAATTTAGAAGCACATGATCCTCAGGTCAGTCTCGAGAGCACTGAAAAGCTCAGTTACATCCTTCCCTCGGCCCCACGTGTCCATGTGGAGAGAGGACGGGGCAGCGGGGAGCCAGGGCAGAAAGCAATGCTAGTGCCAAATCCACTCTCTCCAAAATTAATCAGCTAGGAGAAATGCTCAGTTTACTAGGTTAAACACAGTGAACTAAAGTCTGGAAGTAATGTTTGGGAGTACAGAAAAGGAAGGGGGAGG
>NW_006187423.1:0-557 GCF_000334495.1 Tupaia belangeri chinensis | reverse complement strand
CAGTCAGCCACGTAGGAGTCCAGTGTCATAACCACTATGTAACCTGCTCGCCCCATCCTTAAAATGTTTGACAGGCTCTCCAAACGCTTTAGCACTGTATGTCAGACCCATTGCAGTCCGACGTTCTGCCCCTCTGCAGCTCTACTCTCCCTACTCTCTCAAGCCCTGTCTCCCTGTTTCTGTCCGAGGCCGCGCTGGCCGAGTCGAGCCATGGTGTGTGAAGCTCTCTCCCTTTGCTGTTGCCTCTGCCCAAGACCTTGGCCCCTCCATTCCCTGGCCACTCGTTCCTCTAAGACCCAGCTGATGTCCAGACCCGAACATGGCCCCGTACTGTGTGCCTGGCAGCTAGGGTCTTCACGAAGCGCCCCGACATGTATAGACTGGTCTCCATGAGCATGCGACACAGTTGTTGCTTCCAAGTGACCCTCCAGAATCCCCGTTATTATGCCTCCCCAGTTTCCCCATTTCCTGTTTCCTCTTCCACCTTCCATGTTAAACTGTGACCTTGCTGAGAGGGGACACATGGCCCGGCTCTCCTCGACACGCTCAGCGCCAAC
>NW_006187422.1:0-557 GCF_000334495.1 Tupaia belangeri chinensis | reverse complement strand
GGTACTCATGGCTTGTTCTAACACAGCTGAGTGTGAGCCGTTGTTGCCAGGAGCTCAAGGCAGCCCCCTTCACTGACCCCTCGACTCCGAATCCACGGCCACAGGGAAGCCCGAGGGCACTGGGAGGGTGGCCTCAGCAGGACTTCACTTCACCCATGGACCTGGCCATGCTGACTGCCTGGCAATAGCTTAAACCCACAGCCTGCAAAGGCTCCATTTTCCTTTGGATTCAGTCTCAGACACCTCGGGGCAAGTGAAGCCAGAGGATGACAGTCCTGAGAAGCCAGGTGGGGCCACTCTTCCTCCGAGGCTCATTCATAGCACAGTTTCGGATATTTCAGAGACATCTTGCCACATGAATGGGTCACGTTGTTGATGTCAACCCAAAACTGAAGCCAAAGTCATAAGAGTAAATAATAAGAACAATTTAACTCAATATCCCCTCTTTTGGAAGGTGTAGAAACCTACCTCCACAAAAGTGCCATGGGGTAAAAGCAGTACATACACAAATCTAAGAAATAACAAAAAATTTGGGGGACCAGCAGATAGTATAATGG
>NW_006187421.1:0-557 GCF_000334495.1 Tupaia belangeri chinensis | reverse complement strand
ACCCTCAGGGCCACCTCCTGTGTGGCCTGCAGCCAGGCCACGTACCTGACAAACAGATCAAGTCAACTGCTGGTGGCCACAGGCAGTGGAGGCTGGGAGGTCTCTGTCGGCAGCAGGTGGTGGGAAGGCCATGGACTGGCCAGGACCATGGGCGGCAGAGAGAAGAGGAAGAAGCCAGAGGCTCTCAGCAGCTTGCCCTTTGTCGGGGGACTGCAGGGTGGCAGGAAGGAGTGGCTGGGGAGCGGGGGTCTCTACCTAGGCGCGTAGCACGGCCGATGGGTCCCCTGCGGTGGGACAGGCCACTGCAGGCTGGGCACCCCCAGTAGGTTCGTCGGACTCAGGAAGCAAGAGGGGTGGGACACACGGGCATTCAGAAGTTTGATGAAAACACATTTTCTTTTTACTTTATAAGAAAAATAAACAGTGAAGTGTTAAGGCACGCATTAAACATTGAATTCATTTAAAACTTTCCAATGAAATCCTTTTCATTTGTGTTTTAATAAGAAACTTGAGCTGCCTTCTATGAACACGTCTTTGCATCAGGTTTAATGGGAACC
>NW_006187420.1:0-557 GCF_000334495.1 Tupaia belangeri chinensis | reverse complement strand
CAAATCAATAAACATTTGTTCAAGACACATGTCCCTCTGGCCTCTACATTAGTTAAGGAAAGGCAACATGATAATACAAACACCTACTACTAATTAGTCTATTAAATGTCACATGATGGTAGAAATAACACTAACATCTGCCAAATGCTTCATGGTTTAACTTATTCCACCTATATTATTTTAATAAAGCCTCAGAACAACCCTGTTAAATAAGTACATAGCCCTATAGCAAGTCAGGAAAAAAGAAAGAAAAAACTGCATATACAAGTATGTTCAGTTTTAAGGTAGTAGTAATACAGGGAGATAGCCTTCCAGAAGCCCTCAGAAGGACATTGGAAGGTCTAAATGAAGGGAAAGTAGCAGAAGGCAATCTCCATAGTTTCGGCATGAGTGGTCAGAGAATGCAAGGCAATCCTTCTCTGTGTCTGAAGTGACAGGTCTTATAGGTCCTTTATACTACCTCCCCCCAAATTAAACTGATGTCCAAAATTCACTTAAATTTTGCTAGAGTTTATTTGAAACTTACTGAATCTTCTGGAGGTCTTTGGATTTTCCCC
>NW_006187419.1:0-557 GCF_000334495.1 Tupaia belangeri chinensis | reverse complement strand
TCTGTGGAAGAGAAGGTGATCAAGATCTCTGTGGACTGAATTGTTACATAGGGAGGCAGAGACAATGTCCTCCTGGGGACAGACAGCAAACATGGTGTGCTGGCCTTGACACCTAAAAACAAAACAAAACAAAGCAAAATTGTACTCATGTTATAGAGAGAGGGGATGTGTTAATTTTTCAAACAACAAAATCTACATCTGGAATAGTAGCTGTATTTAAGATCACCTGAGTAAATTCACAATGATCCACTGTCTTTCTCCAAGAGATCTTTTGTTTCTGCACAGGACAAACAGGCAATTTAAGAGACAGTGATGGCAGGAAAAATCATCCCTGCATTTTTCAAGTCCTTGATTCACTAATTTATATAACCCATTCAAGAATGTGTTATTGATTTTGCTTTACCATCTTTGTAGAAAGAGACAACTCTAAGGGCTTAAAGATGATATTCCCTACCTTAACAGTCATCTCTACAAGTAAAGAAATTGATATGATGAGTCTGATGGTTTCTGAGTAAGTCTTTTACAATTCTCTATTCTGGATCTGAGGATAGGTTTGA
>NW_006187418.1:0-557 GCF_000334495.1 Tupaia belangeri chinensis | reverse complement strand
GTCAGGCCATCCAAGGACTGGCTTCATTCCTCTTGCTCAAGACTTGTATGAATTTATTGTTCTCTTCTCTGGACTAAGAAATGTTCCAGACGCTTTCCAACATCTACTGGGTAGAAGGCGTCCCTGACTATTTTGATGACGTTGCTATCACGGGTCAAATGTGGAATCATAACACCTTACTCCGTTTGGAGATGATTCACGTACTTTATTCTACACTGTATTAGAGCTCATTTAATTTTCCCACTGTTGGCTCAGCCCAACAACACACTTACTGAGAACCTATTGAATGTCGGGCACTATGCTAAATGAATAAAAGAGAGTCCTTGTCCCTGAGGGGCATTTTTTATGCTGACTAGAACTGCTTGTTGAGGTGGCCTACAAGGTATTATATTCCCCATTTTACAGATGAGAAAGCTGAGGCTCAGAGCCCAAGTCTCCATGTTAGCCGTGGAGTTGGGGTTTGAACCTAAGTTCTGGCTCCAAATCATTCTACAACACCAAGTTCACTCTGGGACATATCCTCTTTAATAGAACTTTTTTTTTTTTTTTTTTTTTTT
>NW_006187417.1:0-557 GCF_000334495.1 Tupaia belangeri chinensis | reverse complement strand
TTTTTTTTTTTTCCAGATGGGGTCACATTTTGTTACAACCCCCTTCCTCAGCCTCCTAAGTAACTGGAACTACAGACATCCACCACCGCACTCAGCTTTTATGGTGGGCTGGGCCTCCCCTGTGGTTTTAGTCTGCTAAGTAGCACTACCAGTGTGTACTATTGTGGCTGAGCCTACTATAGATTTGAAGACAAAGATTGAAGACCACATAGATTATACCTGTACTCTATTTTCATTGGAAAACCCAGACCAATTTTCCTTCTAAAAAATATTTCTCATTTCAATATAAGCCATACGTCCACTCATTTTCCACTTACATTATTGTTTACATGTATTGTTTGTCTTATTCATGTGAGTAGGCACAAAAGCCTCCTGACACTTTCTTTTAGACTCTAATTTACTCAGATTCATCTAAGCTGATTTTCATAGATGTTTAATTTTGTTAGTATTCTTTCAGAGTCTGTCTGTTGGATCTGTCATACCAACTGCAACAAATTTAGTTGTTGGAAGGCTATGCCTATGCTTTGTGTGCCAGTCAATTTAGTATTGCTATCTCT
>NW_006187416.1:0-557 GCF_000334495.1 Tupaia belangeri chinensis | reverse complement strand
GAGAACCTGCGCCTTGTCTGGTGCAGACTGCTCCAGCTCCCGTGGCTTTCAGAGCACACCTGTGCTGTGGGAGGGTCTGCGTTCAAACCCCTTATGTGGTGACAGCGACAGGGTGGGGAGACCTGGAGAAACCGGGCTGTGGCACCTGATCTGTGTGTGTTGGCATCTTAGGTAATAAAACCTCACATTTGGCAATGAAGTGACAACTTGAGGCCTCAGGGAAACCCAGCTTAACTGTCACTGCTTGCCCCTGGTATCCCATAAATACAAAAAGTGATTTTGTTAGTAGACAAGACAAACTCCATTTTTCTACAAACTTGAAGGGGTGGGGTGAAAGCAAGGTTGGCAGTAATTTCCTGACTATTTGGATGGACTTTCAGAACAGGCCTAGGCCATGAGCCCCTCAGATAGGGCAGGTCAGGCCGTGGGGCAGTAGTGGACTGGCCTAACACAGCCTTTGGGAAAGCTCCAGCCATGCCGCCTTTCCTGGTAGCTGCAGTACTCATTGCTTTAGAATTCTTCAGCAAATTTTGTATTAATTTGTACAATAGTACTCT
>NW_006187415.1:0-557 GCF_000334495.1 Tupaia belangeri chinensis | reverse complement strand
CTCTGATCTCCTTTAACCCTTAAGTCATGACTTAGTTATATTTCCTGTTCACAGTGTCTTTTTTTCTCCTGCACCTTAGGAACTGATGAAGTAGCCATCATTGAAATCTTGTCAAACAGGACATCGGATGAGAGGCAGCAAATCAAGCAGAAGTACAAGGCGACATTCGGCAAGGTGATCCCGGGGCCCTTGGCAGTGCGTACACACACCTGGCCTTGACTGCTGTGCCTTGATGTTCTCAAGGTAGCAGAGAAGACCTTTATAGCTTTACTGACTTCAACCAGGAGAACAACTGAAAAGACAATTTAAAACTTAAATTGACTTCAGAAAAACTGAAATTGCTTCATTAACTTAATAGCCTATAAAAGCAATACTCTTTAGCTCATTATTCTTAAATTGTCTTTATTTTTCTATTAAACTCATAGTCATTTTTTCTGCTCAATTTGGACTAATTCCACATACTAACTTAAAGATAGGCTGGTGATTTGAAAATCAGTAGGTCTTATACATGAAATTTTTATTTATTAAGGCCTCCAAGAATAATACATTCTTGAAGT
>NW_006187414.1:0-557 GCF_000334495.1 Tupaia belangeri chinensis | reverse complement strand
TGCGCTTTTCTCCAGCTGGGGCGCCGGTGCCTGTGCAGACGCTACTCCATTTTCTCTGTGGCATGCTAATGGCAATGCAAAAGTCAGTGGCCGACTTGGAGCCATGACCAGTGGACATGAAAAGGCAGTCAGCCAGAGGGTACAAAGAAGGTACCTTCCCCTGCGGCAGCAGAGCCCGATCGTGACCCACTGCACATTTCTCTATTTGAAGGCACCGTTTTTCTGCATCTGAGGAAAGGACAGATGGAGCTCCCATACAGAGCGAGAGTAGCACCTTCGTACCCTTCATGCTTCTTAAACTCATTTTAAATGAAAATAAGCCCCAAACCATGTGAAATTCATTAATAGGCTATGAAAAAAAAACAAGAAGGAACGTGCTGGATCCTCTCACCCTCTGCAAATGGGAATTATATACAGGACGTTGCAAAAGAAAGCAGGTTATGGCCCAAAATGTATAACGTGAATGCCCTGAGCTGAGCCCGGTGACTGAGGCATGTCAGTCTCTCCTCCTGCAACATGACGCATTACAGTGCCCTGTTCCGTGCAGTCTTCCGTAG
>NW_006187413.1:0-557 GCF_000334495.1 Tupaia belangeri chinensis | reverse complement strand
AGAGAAAAAGGATAGAAAAACACAGTAATTTCAAGGGCAGCTAAACCAGTTAAGAGCTTTTCCATATTTAAATTTCATGTGACAAGACTTGCCCTTTTAGTACTTAGGGCATTTGCTACTGTAACTGCAAAAGGTTAAATGACCAATGATAGAAAAGGACTTTAGTTCAATATATGAAAAATTATTGAAAAGCCATACCCATGTCTAAAATAGCGATTCTTCCAAAATATAAACATTCAGTGAGGTATCTGCCTTAGTTTTATGTTTCTATAACAGAATATCTTAGACTGAATAATTTATAAACAGTAGACATTCATTTGATTCATGGTTCTGGAGGCTGGAAAGTCCAAGCACACAGTACCACCATCTGGTGAGGGCCTTAGTGCTGTGTCCTCCCATGGCAGAAGACGGAAGGGAAAGATGGTGGAAAGGGAGGTGCAAGGGAGAATCAAACTTGTCTAATGGCAATTCATTTCCACGATAATGTCATCAATTCTTTCAGGAGGACAAAGCCCTTTTGGCCTAATACTTCCGTGTGTGTGTGTGTGTGTGTGTGT
>NW_006187412.1:0-557 GCF_000334495.1 Tupaia belangeri chinensis | reverse complement strand
TAGCCATTATGTTAACTGCTGGTCCCAGAGGAAGCATCTTTCATGACATATCTCAGTCTCTGCCTCACTGTCATCGAAGCTATAACAGATTGAAGCTATGTGCCTGTGATGAGCAACATCCCATTAACTCTCACAACACAGCGAGTAAGGTACCATTTTCATTTTTCTAATGTGGAAATTGAGGCTCAGGGAGGTTAAGCAACTTGCTAGAGATCACACAGCTGGTGAATGCCAGAGCCAGGTTTTCAGGTAATTCAGGAGCCCAAGCTCTTAACCATTAGATTGGCTCCCAAGCAGCCTCAACGAAATTTCTCAGGGCCAGGTCTAAGTTCTCAGGAATTCCTCTATCCTGAGGAGCATTTCATGCAGGTACACAGCTTCTAACAGGTCCCCAGTAGAAAGCATGTCTCAGGGACTGAGCTGGTCACTAGCCACCTCAGTTCCTTGGTGCTCTCCTCTGCCTGGTTTGGTGCCCCAGGAGGTTGGCCTCTGTGATCCATGCTGTCCAGGCTCTTTGGCCACCTTCCTGCAATCAGCTAAGAGGCCCAGCAGGCCAC
>NW_006187411.1:0-557 GCF_000334495.1 Tupaia belangeri chinensis | reverse complement strand
CAATGCCGACTCTGCAGGCCCACGGACCACAGGCCAGTAACAAGGCACTGAACGCACCTGTTCCCCTGCACAAACTGTTCCTGGACCCTGAGACCTCTCCCCTTTGCATCCCTCCTCGCTCTCTTCCTCCTCCTGTCTCTCTCACCTGGCCTCTGAACCTACTCCTGCCCCAGGTCTCAGTTTGGATGCTGCTGCCTCCAAGAAGCTTTCCTGACCAGTTCGAGACTCATTAGGGCCTACCTCATCTGTTAGAGATGCAAACAGAAATGGGTGAAATAATATATATGGGATTTGTTTTAAAATACTCTAGAGGACTGGCTCCACAGCACAGTGGTTAAGCACTGTGCACAGAAAGTTGGATCCCAGTGGTCAACTGTGGTTCAAATCCTGCCCCAGTGACTTAAAAACCACATTGGTTACATGTGCATGTATATCCAAAATCCTGGCGGGATGGAGAAACGGAGAAGGGATTAATTACTGTGCGATCATGCACAGTTCAGGGTGCTCCCCGCCCCCTCTCTCCCTTCCTCCCTCCCTACCTCCCTCCCTCTTACTTG
>NW_006187410.1:0-557 GCF_000334495.1 Tupaia belangeri chinensis | reverse complement strand
AAAAAAAAAAAAAAGATAAAAAGCTGGGAAAGAACCAAGCTCCAGAGCAGTATGCATGGTATGACCTTTATTTCATTAAAACAAAATTAAATGTATGTGCACAGAGGGAAAACTTGGAAGAATAACACCAAGCAATGTCAAACGGAAACGGCTTCTAATTTATGTATTATTCCTATTCTTACTATGTACTGCTTCACAGCCTAATACTCCTTTATAGTTGTTAACTAAAAGGTCTCTCCAAGTGATCCAGATGATCTGCCATATTGTAGGACCTAGAGGACTGAAGCACTGGACCCTTGAGATGCTTGTCCCAAGGGCTAGCCTCCTACTCTAGGTCAGTGTCCAGGAGGTGGAAAGGGGGAGCACAGGAATCAGCAACTTCGACAGGCAGGCACTCCCTGGGGATCTTAACAGGTGACTTGGAGCCACTTTAGAAACACTGTCAGAGGCGGGTTATGAAGGCCATCTGAGATAAATTATTATCCTAGGGCTCTGTCTTCCTGCTGGGAAAAGGACTGAAGAGGGTCAGTGTTGGACCAGCAGTTAGCGTAATGGCT
>NW_006187409.1:0-557 GCF_000334495.1 Tupaia belangeri chinensis | reverse complement strand
ACCATTACACCATCTGCTGGTCCCTCTGGGACCTGTTTCTAACAGGCTCCCAGGCAGGGGTGATGCAGCCGGTCCCCAGGTCCCAGGGGAGGAGGGCAGGCTCCGAACAGCCCCTGAGGCTTCACCTGTGCTCCAGAGACAGGTAAGGACGAAACCTCGCAGAGGGCAGCTTGCCAGCCGTGCCGGGACTGAGAGCCTTCTCCCCTTTGACCCAGGAACCTCCTTTCGGGGAAGAGCCCACGTGCACTGCCGGGCGAGCAGGGCTGTGTGCACCTGTGCCAGCCACCACGGGACACTGAGAACAGCCTCATGCCCAGCGGGAGGGGACTGAGGGAACAGCAGCCCACCCCAGTGCAGGGGCCAAAGGGTGCCCCTCCACGCAACTGACCCGGACCAAGACCCGCGCCAAGGCCGGGTGGAGAGGCAGGAAGTGGAACAGTGGCCCTGTTCAGGGAGGAGGATCGGGCGGCTGGGGGCCGGGCGGGAGGAGGGCTTTTGACCCTTGGATCAAGCAGATTAGATTACCTGTTCAAAAAAGTTACACTTTTTTTTTTTTT
>NW_006187408.1:0-557 GCF_000334495.1 Tupaia belangeri chinensis | reverse complement strand
CTGGATTAGTAGCTTGAGAAACGTGCCAGGTGCGTGTGCATGTGTGCCTGAAAGCCCTAACAGAGGGAGAAATGGAAGAGAAAGGGCCATTACCCATAGGGGATGCTTTCTTACCTCTCCTCCCCCCACCATACACGTATACCATGTCTCTCTTCAGGGAGTGCCTAGGTCTGGCAAAAATTATAAAAAAAAGAGAGAGCGAGAGAGAGAAAGAGAAAAATATATCAAGTTCGTACTTAATTATCTCAATTTTATAATTTTTTTCTTCTGAAAATCTAAATTCTTATTGGTATTAGCATAATTGCTTATGTGCTTTGTCTGTAAGAATTATGTGTTTAATTTCAAGGTAACAGCATCAATATTCAAATTACTAAATTTAATTTTGTTTTAATTTTAAACATTCTTATGATTCCAAAGTTAAAACTATAAAACTAAAGTATAGTCAAATATGAATTTCTTCTCACTCTCATTTTCTCTTTTTTTTTTTTTAGGGGGGGAGGGGAGGGAAACAAATAAATAAAGAAGCATGTGTGTGTATATATATATATATTATATAT
>NW_006187407.1:0-557 GCF_000334495.1 Tupaia belangeri chinensis | reverse complement strand
CCTGCTTCTTGTGGTAATGTGGTATGAAGACTACCCCAATGAAGTCAGGCAACCACACAGGCAAGTGTGGACAGAGGCTGGCTCCCTCAGAGCAGAGCTTGTGCCGAAACCAGGGCTGTGCAGATGCAGCCCGGAGGAGTAAACACCTTCACATGGAAAGGTCTTCTCCATACCTTCTAGACTTTGTGATGGCTCAGAACTGAAGAGTGTATTCTGAAAGGACATCATCAAGAAATGTCACAGAGCCAACAGTCACCAGGATCCGTCAGCAGAATACAAATTCTGTAGACTTCTGGGGGATGGCTCAAGCCAGAGCACAGTTCAGACAAGCTTTACCTTTGCTGGGTCTCTCTAAGCCTCTATTTCCTCCTCTGCAAAGTGTGAGTCGTAACAGTACCTACTTCATAGGGTTGCTATGGAAGATTCGATGAGCTAACAATGCATAATAGTCTGTACTTAAAGAGCTCTGTCTTCGGATTCTACTCAACACTTCAAATGTAGCAACTAATTGAATCCTTATGATCCACCTATGAGGTAGACGTACTATTAACACCTAT
>NW_006187406.1:0-557 GCF_000334495.1 Tupaia belangeri chinensis | reverse complement strand
AGCCATGATGCTAACTGCTGGTCCCTGTCCTATGACTTTTCTTCGTCTCCCCTCAGTACCTTTTAATCCCTTTTTATCTGATTTCCCTCTCTGTCACCTCACCAAATTCTCCACTCTCTCTTGCCCTACCTTCCCATCATAGACCCTACAACTTAAATATGGAGTCTCAGCTACCTGTGAATGTTAAGTAGGACCAGAGAAAAGAACTCACGTGAGGATGCGAGTGACTCAATATTAACGCACTTAATGCAAAATGAGCATTTAAAGGTAAACCAGCATTTGCATTTAATCCCATAGTTCTTTCTCCCAGAGAAACACATCTTCAATACAGAAGTTCCAGGATAGAGGTTTTACTGTGGGAAGACACAGCAATGCAACCTTTTATTATCCCGGATTTCTTGTAAGGCATTTGTTTCAGAGTCAACAGTTTCAGCAAATCATTTATTAGGCTCCTAATACATGCCAGGTGCTTGAATAAATGCCATTAGCGTATTGCTCACAGAAACCTCTGAACTAGGTATTGCAAAGCAAGGCAGGGTTTGCAGAATGGAGAGAGA
>NW_006187405.1:0-557 GCF_000334495.1 Tupaia belangeri chinensis | reverse complement strand
GTTTTCATATATGTTGGGAGTCCTCAGCTTCAGTTTCACGTCTAGACACATCTGGACTGACATCAATTTTGATACCCAATCTGTAGCTTCATACAGTTGATCCAATTAGGATACATTCATTGGTTTTCTAAGAAGCTGGCGGACAGGATAACTCGCATACTCAGGAGCTCTTCACTACTCATATATTTACAGCCTGTGGCCAGCTGAAGCCATGGCCTGCTGAAGAATTTCAAGCGGCATTTCCCAGGCGTGTCAGGGATGGTTAATCAGTAAGTGAACAGAAATGACTGTACAGATTGAAGATGAGCTTTCTCAGAGCAGGGTGGTTTAATATGTGGCAACTCCCTACGTACTGGGGCAAATCGAA
Source organism: Tupaia belangeri chinensis (assembly GCF_000334495.1). Classification (NCBI taxonomy): domain Eukaryota; kingdom Metazoa; phylum Chordata; class Mammalia; order Scandentia; family Tupaiidae; genus Tupaia; species Tupaia belangeri. The sequence continues at coordinate 190 of NW_006187405.1, read as the reverse complement.
GACATTACCAATATCCTTAAGACCGTCAAAATGCTTTGGAATGGCAAGGGGAAGGCTGGCAGAAAAATCCAGCTCTTTGACCTACAGTTGGGCCAAACTCCAGAAAACCTTAAGTCCTCACGTCCAGTGACTTACATTTGGCTTTATAAGTTAATGATGTTATGAGAACCAGCAGTTAGCATAATGGCTA
>NW_006187404.1:0-557 GCF_000334495.1 Tupaia belangeri chinensis | reverse complement strand
TTACTGAGTTTCCACAGGTGGTCAGTGCCTACTCTTGCTGGATATAGATAAAGGTGGAAGAAATATAGATATGTAGATATAGAGAGAGATAGAGATAGATATGGAGACATAAATAGATACAGATGATATGGATGTATAAAACCTCTATAATTTTCAGTTTTATCAGTTTTCCTTATTGAAAGATGACTCTAGGCTGATCCTAAGAAGAAAGCTCATTGTTGTATTTTCAGGACATGTAATAAAGCCTAGCACTGATATTCAATATATGTTTGTAGTGAATAAAGATGGTTACAATTTTTTTCAAGTAAATGAAGTTTAATTTTACATTTACTTACTCAGCATACACGCATGTAACCTTATTTTTTCCAGGACATGGAAGATTTAAAGCAACAACAATATCACTCCTGCCCCTTTAGTCTCTCTGCCACCCATCTGGTTCTACCTGAGGCAGTTATTATTTCTAATTACTTCTAGTAGAGGTTACTTTTAAATGTTGTAAAACATTAGAATTAAACTAAAACACTATTGGAGCCAGCAGGTGGTGTGGTGATTAAGGC
>NW_006187403.1:0-557 GCF_000334495.1 Tupaia belangeri chinensis | reverse complement strand
TTCTCCATACCTTCTCCTCTAATTCCTCATAACCCCTGATCTGAACTACAATGCTAGCTCTCTTACTGGTCTTCACAGCGCTGGCTCCTTTCCTATCCAATTCAGTGTCTCCCAGAATGTAATCTACCAGAACTATCAAAAAGCTCCCAGAATGATACTTTAAAATTATAATCTGATCAGGACCAACCCCTCTTCAACTGTATTGATCCTTTCTACTAAAAGAAACCCCTAATTCTACAAGAGGACATACATGCCTTAGTGTTCCACCTAACGTTTTGTCATGAGTCCTCGCCCAGCCCACGTGCAGCACATTCTTTCATGTCTCCCTACAGCCTCTACATACAACACCCACCCCAATGAGTCTATGTGAACGGACTCAGCCTAAGTATTCCTCCTATAAGAGTTCTCCTAGTTGTTCCTCCCTGCTCCCATAACAAGTTACATACATGTGGGGCCTTCAAAGAGTTCATGGAAATGCATATTATGCAAAAAAGTTTATGGATTTCAAAAATTTTTCCCGCCAAAGTAAACTTGTACATTAATTCCATTTTTCCATA
>NW_006187402.1:0-557 GCF_000334495.1 Tupaia belangeri chinensis | reverse complement strand
AAAAAAAAACAATATGTATATATGATTACACATATATATGCATACATATATATAATGATACATACATGCAATGATCATACATATAATACATACATATATAATTATTATATATACATGCATTATACATGTATATTTATAATCACATGTGCATATATGGATATGTATGTCACTATCTAGTGATAGCTGCTATTGAGAAAATAAAACTAGAAGAAAAAAAGAGAATATGAAATATTAATAACCCACATCCCAAACCTTCATTTCAAACATTCTTAGAAACACATTTGGTCATATAATTTTATAGATCCTTCCATCAAAAGGTAAATTCTATTTCCCTTTACACTGATTCTAATTGTGTTCTTGTATGGTACTTAACCAACAGGATCTAGAAAACTCACAAAACTGGGCTTCCTCTGTGGCTCCACTGACATTCCTATGAGAAGGACATGACTGAACTAACCTGCTAGAGCAGAACTGCACAGTTAGGCTCCTATGAGTAAGCCCGGCTTATGGTCAAGCTACCAGCTGCTAAGCAAGCCTGTGGATCATCAGAGTCGATC
>NW_006187401.1:0-556 GCF_000334495.1 Tupaia belangeri chinensis | reverse complement strand
TCTAACACATTTTTAAAATTAAGTATATTGGAGTTTTCAACTTTTTATGTGTTCCTATTGCCAGAGGGCAGGTAGAAGGGGATGAAATTCTAGTAACAGCATCCCAGAGATAGTGGGGGGTACATTTGTTTTAAGGGAGTTACTGTCCAATATTATAAGCAAATCTAAACAGCTTCTCAGACTTGAGATTACTTAGCTCTTTTCATAAGACAGTGAGAATAATTCAGAAAATTTAAGAGAAATTTTGGACAGAAAGGTTTTCATCAATGTTCTTTTATTTTCTACTAAAAAATGGCAATAATCAGACATTACCCATATTGGTTTCTCAACTTGATCTGAATGACATTTTTGTCCTGAAGTTTCCAAATATTGGAGCAGATTGAAGATCTGTTTCATTGTAAGAGATTCTTCTGTAATCAAACTGTGCGCAAGCTATGGGACATTTGTTCTTTAACCAAGCCCATGCTTCTACCTTTTCCAGGGACCTATCCTGTTATACCCAAGATTATTAGAAATAATAACCTCATGGGTCCAGCAGTTAGAGTAATGGCTATGT
>NW_006187400.1:0-556 GCF_000334495.1 Tupaia belangeri chinensis | reverse complement strand
CTGTTGGCCACCTTATGGTATATCAGTATCAATTTCCCAAATGAGGAAAGATGTTTTTTCATTCTAAATGGCATAGCTCTGGTGATAGTATCGTATCCTAGGGACTCTCACGGAGGTAGTTCATCATCAGTGAGGTCTGTGTACCTGTGATCCTTACGAATCACTATATACTATAGGAGGGTGGTTGGGCTCCATCAGAGCTGGTGGGACATCATAATAACATCACCACATCTTTACCTGGGCCTCACCATGCTTGGCAGCATCTTCTGCTTTATCGAGGCCAGCGTGGCCCCTATAGTGCTGCTCACTGAGGTGCCAGGTCCTACTCCGGCAGTCACTTTTAGTTGCTGGCATCCAGCACTGTCTAGAGAGAACAGATTGCTCTTTTCTGTACTGAGGTGAAGCAGATGTCAAATTCATAGCCAGCATCTCACAGCCCCTGCTGTGTGCCTCGTCTTCTCACAGCCCACCAGACACTGGTTAGTATCATGGAAGCTGCCAAAGTGGTTCTCTGGGCACTCTCGCCACACCAGATAAGTGCCAGCTTGTAGATGGC
>NW_006187399.1:0-556 GCF_000334495.1 Tupaia belangeri chinensis | reverse complement strand
AAGTCTTTCTCTAACCCTGGTTATGAGTTTTCTTATGTATTTTTTTTTCTAAAAATTTCATTTACATTTTGCATTTAGGCCTATGAGCCATCTTGAATTCATTTTTATATGAAGTGTGAGGTTCAGGTTCTTTTCATTTCCTCCCACCCTTCTTTCCTTCCTTCCTTTTCATTCCACTTGTTGCAATACCACTCTGAAAAGACGATCTTTTTAAAAAATTATTATTTAATTATCTTGATATTCTTGTTAAAGATAAACTGACCATATATGAGGGAATTGCAAAAAGTTTGTGAAAAAATAGAATTAAAGGATGAGTTTATTCTGGGGCAAAAAAAATTTGACAGTCATGCATTTTTTTCCCATAGTATGGAACTTTCATCAACTTTTTGAAGATCCCTCAATGTGGGTCTATTTCTACGTTCTGTTCCACTAACTACGTGTCTACCTCTTGGCCAATAAACTACTGTCTTGAAATCAGGTTGTGTGATTCCCCTAACTTCATTCTTCTTTTGCAAAATTGCTTTGGGTGACTGATTTCCTTTCCTTTTCCATATAC
>NW_006187398.1:0-556 GCF_000334495.1 Tupaia belangeri chinensis | reverse complement strand
CTCCAAAAATAAATAAATAAATAAAAGTTTTCCCCTGAGAAGTTAGTAAACTTTGGATAAAAACAAATGAAGATATAACCTTCTCAAAGCAGTATGTGAAATTGTATGTGGTCATACAATTGTGTATAATAACAAGGTTGTATGTAGTTTCAATTCTCAACATTCTATTTGACATGGAATCAAGAATTTCAGTATGTTGTTGGATGCCAGTTTATCTCTGCAAATAGCATAATGTAATAATTTGTTATTTAGGTATAAATTCTTACTGATTTAACTGGCTCTTTCTGTCATACATTTTAGAAGTTTATAAGTCCTAATCCTGTAAATATTTTGAAACCCATATGAGAACAAGGAAATTGTACTCTAAGTGAAATGTCTTTTTTTCTGTGAGACATTTTTAAATGACAAATAGAGCAGGGCCCTGTGTCCTGAGACTTCCACATAACCTGCATTTTTCATTCTCTGAGGCTTACTGTTTTCCTCTAGCTGTAAATCTAGGTCTCTGATAGTACACACCCATGATAATCAAACTTTCATATTGCCTTCCACTGAAATG
>NW_006187397.1:0-556 GCF_000334495.1 Tupaia belangeri chinensis | reverse complement strand
GAGAGACAGAGAATAGAGAGGGTACCTTAACCTGGTTCTTGGCTAGATCCGTGGGGCAAGAGTGTGAGGTCTGGCAGAAGGACTTTGGTGGTCTTAATCTGCACCAGAACTTTCTTCTGCTGCTCCTGGCCTTCTATCAGGAGACACAGGGGCACCACAGAGTTGGCTAGGTCATTAGATTCTGGATGACAGTTCCTGATGCTGATGGAAAAGTGGAAGACAGTTAGGAGTGAAGTGAGTTTCTTAGTATGGATTCCTTATTCACTGAAGAAGTCTTGAGAACTGGGGCAAGCCTAAGTTTGTAAGGATAGGTTGTCCTTGCACATGACATTGAGGGAGAGCCCCAGCTCCACAGAGCCAGCTTTACAGGTCTAGATAAGTGATGCCAGCAAGGTTAACAGTGGAAATCAAGTCAGTTTAACAATCCTACCTAGAATTGAAGTCTATTTCCTGCTGGCTGTGTTTTTCTTTTCCTTTTAAAATGTTTTTTACTTATTTGCTGAATGTTTAAGTCCCCAGAGGAGATGTACACTCACCAGAGAGAAACAGAAAGACA
>NW_006187396.1:0-556 GCF_000334495.1 Tupaia belangeri chinensis | reverse complement strand
AAGGTGCAGGGGAAGGTGAGAATTTGGTGTCCTGTCATCCCTCAGCGTCCCCCATCCCTGCTGAGTCACCTGCCCCCTGGGGCTTCCAGCACCTGGCCCTGCTGTCCCCTGGAGTCTTGTTAACCCTAACCCCGTCCCAGTAATTAAAATCGGGCTGACGGGGAGCCCGATTCCTTCCCCAGGCCTTCTGGGGCCAGGCTGAGGGACCAGGGTCTGTGCCCTGTCTGGCCCAAGGCTTCACCCCTGCAAAGAGGAGGCCCTGAGATCCCTGCTGGGGAGGGGGCAGTCAGAGCAGGAGAAGGAGGCTCAGAGTGCAGGGGAGACCTCAAATCTTGCAGATGGGGCTGTGAAGAGGCCTGCGCAGAAGGAGGTGGTCGGTTTTGTTGTCTCGGACCAAGGTTATGGGGCGGGCTGGGACATAGGCGGAACCTTTGCTGGGAGTTTGGCTTGGGACTGCTTTCTGTAGGGGCTGCGGTGTGGGGGCTGCTGCTTGTGGGTCCCAAAGCCCCAAAAATGGCAGAGCAGGTGGGACCAGCAGATGGTGTCATGGTTATGT
>NW_006187395.1:0-556 GCF_000334495.1 Tupaia belangeri chinensis | reverse complement strand
AAAAAAAAAAAAAAAAGGAAGGGGTGGGAGAGGAGGAGAAGGAGAAAGAGAAGAAAAACACATAGAAGAGCCCTACGTGGCAGTGAGGGCAGAGATTGGAGTGATGCGAACACAAGCCAAGAATCCTTGGTCCCCTAGAAGCTACAAGAGACAAAGCAGGACCCTGCCCTGGAATCTCCAGAGGGATCATGACTCTGCCAGTGTTTCCATTTCAGACTTCCGTCTGCAGAACTGTGGGCATGCCATCTCGTTTTAAGCCACGAGGACTGGGACTTACTGCAGCCACAGGAAGCTCGTACACCACTAGCCCACGTAGTTACAGTTGGCTCAGCACTCAGAAGGGTCCTGAGGTTCATTCCATGCTCTGTTAGATCATCTTGAAGTTCCTTACAATTTTTTACCAAGGGTCCTGCATTTCCGTTTTCCTCTGGGTCCCTCAGATGAACTATCTGGCCCTGCTGAGGTCACAGCAAATGAAGGTTAGGCACTTCTAGAAGGCCTCTGGTTCCTAGACAAACGCCCTTTCTAGTAACACAAACTCTCGGTATCAGGGGAT
>NW_006187394.1:0-556 GCF_000334495.1 Tupaia belangeri chinensis | reverse complement strand
CCAGAGAGATGTTACTCTTAGCTTGCCGCCAGACGCCCACAGGGCATCACCCTCTGAGGGAGGGACAGGAGCCCTAGTTTTCCCAAGCTCTTCACAGGAGGCCAATGGCTGATGCAGATGCACTTCTAAGATGGGTCAGCAGATGTCACTCCCTACAGGTAATAGGGTCCTTAACAAGGAGCCCTTAGGTTCCTGCCCACTCTCCTGTGCCTTTGGTGTCCCTGTGTCCCATTCCCAGGCTGCAGCCCCTGAGCGGCGCCCACACTGCCCAGCGCTGTCCTATGTGGGAGCGTGGGCTGGTTTGCAGCTTCCCGGCCAGGTCCCATTCTGGCTGGTTCTCCCTGTTACAGATCCCTCCTCCCCAAGGGATACCTCACTCTCTTTCCTGCGTGTTTTTCATCATTGCCAGGAGTAGGGGACAGGTGGTGGCAGCCTGCATTTCTTGAGCCACAGCAGCTGCTCTTGGGTGTTCAGAACTGGAAGGTTTTAGCTCCGACTGACACTCGGGTTGCGTGTCCGATAAGACAATAAGTGAGCAAACCATCAAGTTAAACAG
>NW_006187393.1:0-556 GCF_000334495.1 Tupaia belangeri chinensis | reverse complement strand
CAGGATCTTGTTCTGCTGCTCCAAGAAGCACACCTTGTCGATGTAGTTGGCGAATCAGTCATTCAGTTCCTGCAGCTCCACTTTCTCATTGGTGTGAGTGTTCTTGAACTCGGTGTTGATGGCGTCAGCCAGCGAGAAGTCCACTGAGGCCTGCAGCAGCTGCACACTGGGTCTGCGGAGTGGCGGAGGAGCGCGTGGTGTACACATTGCCCGGGGATGAGGTGTAGAGGCTGTGGCTGGTGCTGGGGGTGCAGAGCGCTGCCCAGGCTGTAGGTGCAGGTGGACGTGGTCATGTAGCTCCGACTGGAGCTCGGCCGGCTGGCAGTGCCCTGGTCGCCGAACATCCTGCGGTAGGAGGATGAGGACACCTGGAGGACATGGCTGTAGAGGGTGGAGGTGGGCTGGGGCTGCGACAGCGGCACAAACTGGATGGAGAAGGAGAGGCAAGTGAGGGCACAGTGGGTGTGAGCGGTGCGAGTGCTGCTGAGTCTTTGGCAAAGGGATCCCAGAGCGAGAGTGATAGAGCCTCATTGTTGTTTTTATCTGTATTTCCCTT
>NW_006187392.1:0-556 GCF_000334495.1 Tupaia belangeri chinensis | reverse complement strand
CCTCAGTCCGCCTGGTGTCTGGAACTGCTGCTAGGGTTACATTTTTGAGAATTTCTTATGGTCTGGAGTGCAATTTAGATATTCAGAGTTTTTAGATGTGATAAAAATGAAGAAAACCTTAAAAACCAATATGACCTCAAACAGGATGTTTTCTCTGCCCTTTCCTCCCTTTTGACTTTCTTTCTTTAAGTTTACATTATGGAAAATTTAGAGAGAATTGAAACGTGTCAAGAGTCAAATTTTAACAGTTTCATATTTTCAATTTTCAAATTTTAACAAATTCATACCATGGAATTGGTATAAATATTAATTAGTATGAATATGAAATTTTATAGACCAATTAATTTTACATGCACATTGGATTATTTTGAAGATAATCTCAGGCATCATATTTCATTCATAATACTCTATTATGAAAATCTAAAATATAACTTTCTAGAAACATCATAATAATTCCATTATACACAGAAAAATTGAAAAATAAGTCCTTAGGTGGCTGTAGGCCCTAACTGCCAGGACCTGTCACTTATTCTTACCCCTACTCATCTCTGGACTT
>NW_006187391.1:0-556 GCF_000334495.1 Tupaia belangeri chinensis | reverse complement strand
TGCCCACGTGTTTTTCAAGTTGCCAGGGCTAGGATTGGAACTGTGGTCAGCCGTGTGGGAGGCCGCTCCCGTAACCACTGGGCCGCAGGGTCTAACTCTTCCTTTGTAAAACGGGAATGACATGTATCAGTACCTCGCGGAGGGTCGTGCACATTAAAGAACAGGTGTGTGTGGTGCTCTTAGCACGAACCTGCTACAGACGTCTGACACGCAGGCGTTCAGAGGGGAGAGAGCCCTGGGAGCAGAAGGCCACGTCAGGGTCCCCCAGACAGCCTACCAGATGTGCGGGGGGCAGGTGCAGGAGTGCGGGACACAGCCCCAGCTCAGCCGGAGGGACTGGAGACGGCTTCCGAGCGGAACCCCGGGGCCGGCCTGAGAAGGCTTTCTGCGTGGTCTTAAGCTGCGTCAGTCAGTCTCCCGACGGCAGTGGCGGTGTCCTGGGCTTCGCCAAGGAGCTGTGGAGGCTGGTGTGGCTGTGGTGGCAGTCAGACATGGCCTCCAGAAGCGAGCTTCGTGGAGCCTGTGAGGAGGTGCAAGTTGGGGTGTCTGTTAGGCC
>NW_006187390.1:0-556 GCF_000334495.1 Tupaia belangeri chinensis | reverse complement strand
AAAAAAAAAAAATCTGCAGTCTGGACAAGGCTCTCCAGGGACAATGTGTCTCTGCTCCATGCGTCGTCAGCTGGGGCAGCCTGGATGTGGCTCATGCACATGGCTGCTGAGTGATGCTGGCCACTGACCAGGAGCTCTGCTGGTGCTATTGGTGACAGCTCTGGCTCCTCTCCACACAGGCTCCCCTGTGGCCGCCTGGGCTCCCTCCCAGCTGACTTGTCATGGAGCAGAGACAAGCTGCCCCCACAATGATCTGCTCAAGTTTCAAATTTCTGAGCAGAACAAATGATTGTGGTTTTAAGCCAGTACGGTTTAGGATCGTTCATTTTGCAGAAATCAATCACACGACTGTGGAGTCTTTGCTAAGTGTGGTGTGACTTCCTTTCCTTTTCTTTCTAGGGTGCCTCTTGGTACAACAGAGTCTCGGGAGTTAAAAAACTACATTTCCCAGACTGCCTTACCGCTGGGATCACTACTATGAATTAGGCTACACCAAGTAGACTTGTCTGCACGGAGTAGAGAAGGCAGACATCAATTGCCTGTGCTTTGGCTGTTT
>NW_006187389.1:0-556 GCF_000334495.1 Tupaia belangeri chinensis | reverse complement strand
ACGCTAACTGCTGGTTCCCAAGGAGTTCTTTAAATGGATAACCCGTTTCCAGAAGAATTCTCCATAAGACTAAATGAGATTGTTTCAGGCTCTTCCTACTCAACTCTCCCCCTTTTCTCTCCCTTCATAGATGTCAAAACTTCATCTTGGTCAAAAGGTTCTCCTGGCCTACCCTTGATTCCTTTTTTCCTATACCCCTCCAAAGATTCTTATATATCTAATCCTATCTTGTCATCTGCTCATAATAGGGCACAAACTGATACCATGGAGTTAAGGTCATTTCAAAATGAAAATTGATATTTTAAATCTGAGTTTCAGACCACTTAGGTTGAAACTTGAACAAGGGGTAAAAGTACTGTAAGACAAAAATAAAATGGATCACAGCAAGACTGGATTAATTTAGCATGGTAAATTGAAACTAGGTTTGGGAGGATATTTGGTGGTCCAGGTTAAGACTGAGGAGTGACCATCTGGTGATAGTATGATCAATTTGGAATATTTCTCTAGGTTGGATGTTACTTGTCTCTTTCCCCTTTTCTCGTCTGTAGGTGTGCCA
>NW_006187388.1:0-556 GCF_000334495.1 Tupaia belangeri chinensis | reverse complement strand
TTTTCCCTGTGAAGTTTTCTTATTGGGGTTGTCCTGATTTCTGTCCCCCACTTCTTATCCTCTATCTCAGAGACACCCACAGAGACACACAGAATGAAATGATTAACTTTAGGAAGGGCACGTTATCCTTACAAATCAGCATTCTTCATAGGCTGAATGTTTGTTGGGGTGTGAGAGATCTGGTGTGTGAGATTTAGGGGTGAGAATGATTCTGGGGAGACGTTGCTCTGTGGGTTACAATGTGGCAGGTGGGACACTTGTTCCTCCAATATCTGCTCCTCCCTGCAGTGCACTATAGCTGGGAGCATGTCACTTCCCTGCCTGTGGGTATCAGGTGAGTGTTTGGGGCAGTGATCAAGAAGGACCACAGTTCAGGAAGCTGTAAGACGTGGCCATACTTGCCTGAGGTCTCTCTTGTCTCTTTGCCAGACTCGTTGCATCAGCTTGGGCCTTCAGGTAAGGACAACAGGCAGCTGAACAAAGTGGACCCAGAATGGACATGCAACACAGGCCAGCACTCAGTGTTCATTGTGGACACTGAGGTCTAGGGGCTTTT
>NW_006187387.1:0-556 GCF_000334495.1 Tupaia belangeri chinensis | reverse complement strand
CCATCTGCTGCTCCCCGCCCTGTTGGGCTCAGAGAAGCCCTGAGTGGGGTGCCTCACCCATCTGACACTCGTCCAGGTCCTGGTGGCAGGTGGGCCCCGAGTAGCCGGGCTGGCACAGGCAGAGCGTGGAGCCCGTCAGGGGGTTGGTGCTGCACTGGGCATCCCCGTGGCACGGCTGACTCAGACACATGTCTTCCAAGTGGCACAGGAGGCCTGGGGACACGCGGGATGAGCTTTCAGGGCCACTTGGGGCCTGAGGCTGCCCTCCTGGGCTGCCCTCACCCTCCACCCCTCCCTCCCTCTGCCCTCACACCTGTGAGCCCCGGGGGGCAGAGGCAGGAGAAGGAGCCCACGCGGTCAACGCAGGTGGATCCCGGGGCGCAGGTGGCAGCCAGACAGTCGTCCAGGTTCTCGTCACAGCTCGGGCCTCCCCAGCCACTCACACACACGCAGTGAAAGCTGCCGGCCGCGTTCTGGCAGGTACCCCCGTTTCTGCAGCGAGGGGCACCCCGGGCCTCACACTCATCCACGTCCTCAGAGCAGTCCCAGCCTGCAG
>NW_006187386.1:0-556 GCF_000334495.1 Tupaia belangeri chinensis | reverse complement strand
TTTTCCTCTCAGGATTTTGGGTATAGACACAAACATACTGGGTATGCTTTTCAACCTACCAAGTCTGTGACAGGAACCACGGATTTGATCATGTGAAATCTAGCTTTTTAAACCATCAGCTGGTCCACACATTCCTTTTTATTTTCACTGGCTTGATATTATAGTTTTAACTAGAGATTAGACATATAAAATTCTAACATTAAACAATATTATTTCCAATTGAAAATAATTGTTTTTAAATTTGCCGTTTACCTGCCAAAGAAGGTTGTGCATTGTGAGTAAAGTGGCCCACAACCCATAGGACTATGGATAAACTTTTCTTGTGTCTATGGCTCCCAGAAATTCTTTGTTGTTCAAACTAAGCCATACTGAGTACTAAAAAGTTCGTTAAAATATTATAAATAGGGGTTAGAGATGGCATGGTGGCTAAGAAACTAGAATCCGACATGACCAACTACTGTGGTCCCAGTCTCAGACCTGGTGGTTGGAAAATCACACTGAGTATCTGTACATGCATGCCCAAAGTCTCAAGAGGAGGATGGAGGGGAAGGGATTG
>NW_006187385.1:0-556 GCF_000334495.1 Tupaia belangeri chinensis | reverse complement strand
TAGTGTTCATATTGTTTAGAATTTTATTTTTAATGAGTGAATATTCTAAAGTTTTCTTGATAAGTATCAAGAAATGTAACCCACAGAAATAAAAGCTTTTGGAGTTCTAGATAAATTTAAGAGTTTAAAAAGATTCTGAGGCCAAAAGTGGGAGATCCGGTGATGTCCCAGGAGACTTTTCTATCAAGCAGGCAGAATGAATCTACAGGATCACACTGGAGGGGTTTCCACTGCCAGACCTGGAAGTAGCACATCCTTTCCACTCATCTTTCCTTCACTGCAATTCAAGCACCTCACCACACCTAACAAAAGTCAGGCTGAGAGAATAACTGGCTCCTGCTCAAAAGAAAGTAGAATGTGTTTGGTCCCATCTCTCAATCTTTACCATAGTTGCCCATTATCAAGGGTTTGTTGACTCTTGCCTACATGTATCACAAGTATCTTTTCTAGTGTTTTCCAAGAGCAATAGCTTTTAGCTAAACATACTCTGACAACAGCAAACAATTTTAGAATTGTAACATGAGCCTATTTTTTGCCTTCATAATTTAGAGTTGGT
>NW_006187384.1:0-556 GCF_000334495.1 Tupaia belangeri chinensis | reverse complement strand
AAAAAAAAAAAGCCTTCTGCAGGCACTCACTTCACTCAGGCCTTCTGGGCTGTAAGCCACAGTGCCAAGCCCAGGGGAAGGAAGTTGGAGACAAACCTGCCAGAGACCGTCAAAGTTTCCTGACACAGGTTTGGGCGCGAGCCCTGGAGAAGGGATCAGGGTGCTTCTGCAGCCAGGGGCATTGGCGGGCTGTGGGCCTGGGACATCCAGAGACTGCCATGCGATCTGTGTGTGAGTGACTCACATGCAAGGGGTGATGGTGACGCTGACACGCACAGCCATGTGTTCGTGTGTTACCATGGCAGGCACTGGCTGGCTGTTAAGCATGTTACGGGCTCTACAGTCACTCCCTCTTTCGTTCTCCCAAAGCCCGACCCTGGTGCCCCTAGAAGCAGAGACAGAGATGAAACAAAGGCAAATGAGAGGGATGCTCAGCAGAATCGCAATTGAGAAGGCAGAGGGAGACGTAAAAAACAAGAAGACGCACAGACCAGGGCGTAGCAGAACCCATCTCAGCAAACACTACAGAACGTGCCAGCCTCTGCTCGGTACTTCA
>NW_006187383.1:0-556 GCF_000334495.1 Tupaia belangeri chinensis | reverse complement strand
GACTGTAGCTGAGAACAACAGTTTCTATTCTGTAGTTGTGCTCTCGCCAGTACAGAACACTGTGGTCCACTGACCCACAAAGAAGAGGGTCACAAAGCACTCAGACTGCCATGGAACCGTTTTCTGAAGCCCACTTCCTTGTCAGAAAGCCCATAGCTCAGACTGCGAGATAAAACCCCTGGCCTCCAGCCCCTCCTGGGCAACCCATTCGGCCCCTTCCACTACAGGAAGCTTTTCTCCTTCCCCGAAAAATTCCACTTCCTCTCCTCTCTGTGTCCTCGTCTCTAATTATTCATGAGCGTAGGACAAGAACCGACATGGGTGTTAGGTCTGCTTACCGAGCACTCCCGCCCCAACAATATACCAGCCTCAGACAGCCCCGGGTCATGGGCACGGACATGCTCAGCCTACCCAGGGAGATCTCTGTCCTGGAACCAGAAACCTTCCCATGAGGGCCAACCTCACAGAGCAGCATTCACTGCCGCCCGTGTCCAGCTCCTGGGCTTCTTTCTTATCTGTAATGCAATTTTTTGGAGAGGTTTTTACTATAGGGTGT
>NW_006187382.1:0-556 GCF_000334495.1 Tupaia belangeri chinensis | reverse complement strand
TTTTATACCCTTATCTGCTATTCCCCTGGACAGGAGACCTATATTCTGAACTCTATTAGAGTTGAAAAACACTGTACTAGTAAAATTTTGATAAATGCTATAAAGAAAATAATGGATTGTGCTCAGGAAACCTTAGCATGTCTTCTATTACAGGAAGGGAGTATCAGTGAGTTTGTCTGAGGAAGATATTATAGTGTGCTTCACAATATATTGAGGCCATGACAAGAGTAAGGAATTCTTTTTTTCTTTTTTAATAGTTGTCAGAGGGTATATGCTCTTGCCAGAGAGAGACTGGAATACAGAGAAAGAGGGAGGAAGCATCCACAATGCTGCATAGTCATATCATGGCCCCTTTTCTTCTCCACACACACCAAGAGTGTTTTCAAGCTATGGAGAACAGGATTCAAACTGTGTTTGGCCATGCAGGCTCTGGTTCCCTTAACCACTAGACTACTGACCAGTTCAGTAAGGAATTCTAAACAAAAGAAGTGCAATATGTCAAAACACTTGATATGGACAAAGCAGGAATTTTGAATATCAACCTTGAAGTATGATC
>NW_006187381.1:0-556 GCF_000334495.1 Tupaia belangeri chinensis | reverse complement strand
CATAGCCATTCCACCATCTGCTGGTTCCCCCTCCCTTCTTTATACCCTTTTAGTTTGAGGATGCATTATATAGCCATTCCATTGTCAAAGACTCTCCCATCATTCCCACCATCTTCCTTCTCAGGGAAACTCATTATGTGCTGGGAACTATACATGTAGCTCTAAAGAATGACTCAGATTGTAGCAATGCATTCTCCTTGCCACAGGCTGGTTGGTGTTGGACAGAACTTGTGGTCCCACGCTGGCCAATGAGCAAGTCTACTGGAGACTACTCAGAAATATTTTCCTCCCTGGTAAGGGGGAGAAGTGCAAAAGAAGAAAGTCTTTTTTACTCCTCCCTTCCTTCACGCTTGCATCCTTGCTGTGGAAGCACCCACTGATCAACGCTGCAGCTGCTGTCTTCTATATGAAATGATAGCCCAGTTCTCTAAGGGCAATGGAGAATAAGCATTGATGCCAGAATGGGCAGGGATGTTTGTTCAAGGGGCTCCAAATCAGGCCAGATCTGTGGCAAACAGATAAAAACTAGGTGAATAGGGACCAGCAGATGGTGTAG
>NW_006187380.1:0-556 GCF_000334495.1 Tupaia belangeri chinensis | reverse complement strand
CTCTCTCTCTAGTCAAATTAACTAATAATAATGCTCATTTTAAACAGACTTTAAAAAAATAATTGTTTTAAAAATAAGCTTAAAAGAACTAATCAAAAATGGGCCCTGTTACACTGTGAGGTCCAGGGATACACACTTGGGTAGAAATCATAAAGAAAAGAAAGGAAATTATTTCTATAAAAGTCAGGAGGGAAAAGGAGGGAGCCAAGATTGACACAGGACCTTTGGAGGGGTTTCTGGGAGACTGGTAGAACTCTAGTTCATTCTCTTACAATAGCTCATTAAGCTATACACTTGTTCTGTGGGAGTTCTAGGGAAGACGTGATGAGATATGAATTCAAGAGGCATAGAGGAAAGAGTTTAAACTAAGAGAAGACAGCACTGGACAGTTATAAGCACATTCTAAGTCTTCAGTGTGCCTTCTGCCTTTGGGGTCCTGCTGGTTGCCAGATGCACCATGGCTCTGAGCAGCTGCTGGGGGGTGTTCTGGGTGCTTTTGCTGTGGTCCTGGGATATAGTGTGGTGGTCTGCAATGCAGTGATGGGATTGTGGATTG
>NW_006187379.1:0-555 GCF_000334495.1 Tupaia belangeri chinensis | reverse complement strand
TTTTTTTCAGCATTATTATAAACTCACATTATTTAAACATAGGTAAAAATGTTTCTATACATTGATGTATTGCATTCTTATTGGTTGTTCTTTTTCTAGTTAACATCCTTTTTTCATATGTATTACCAATGCCCAAATAAACATAAAGAAAACATATTTGACTATTTTTTCTAATTCTAAGTAAAAATTATATGAAATAGTTTTTATGAGAACATGTTTATATCTAAACGTGATGCATACATAGAAGTTTTTGTTTTTCCAAATTATAAACTGTTTTGTAACTAAAAATAAACACAAGGCATATGATGTGACATGGCCCTAAGATTTTAATCTACTTTTAAAATTAGGATACTGAGCTTCTAGTTTTTATAAAGTTTACACATTTTAAACTTGATGCAAGTAAAGCCTAATTACTAGTATAATATTTTCAGGATTTGTTTTGCAGGAAAGTATTAGAAAATGGAAAATTACCTATTTATTTTTCATTTTTTAATGTTCAGTTCTTTTTAAAAATTTCTTCTCCATGTTTAATTGTTGTACATCTCCATAGCACAC
>NW_006187378.1:0-555 GCF_000334495.1 Tupaia belangeri chinensis | reverse complement strand
CTGCGACTGGGTAATTTATAAAGAACAGAGACTTACTGCTTATCATTCTGAAGGCTGGGAAGTCCAAGGTCAAGAGGCCCACATTGCAGGGTCTTCTTGCCCGATCATCCCTGGGCTGAAGGGAGAAAGGCAAGAGATTGTACAGGAAAGAGAGAGAAGGGAAAGGGGCCACATTCACCCCTTGTCAGGAACCTGCTCCTGAGAGAGTTTCCCCACTCTGAAGATAACAGCTTTCTCCATGCATGAGAGCAGAGCCCTTACATCCTCAACACCTTTTAACGGTCCCACCTCTCAACGCTATTGAACTGGGGACTAAGTTTCCAGCACATGGACTTTGGGGACACATTTACACCATAGCATGAGGGAATGCCAAAGGTCAAAACCAGGAAGGTAGAATTCTGCCCTTGAGTTCAGAGGTCAGGTGTGGGCTAGAAATAAAGGCCAAAGCAAGATGAACCAAGATGGTGGGAAGCAGGGCCTGCACCTGGCTCCACACCTGTGGGCACGACCCACACAGTGGTCAACATGGGTGGCCCTCACAGAGCCAGCTGCCAC
>NW_006187377.1:0-555 GCF_000334495.1 Tupaia belangeri chinensis | reverse complement strand
ATGGTGTCTGCCACAGCAACTCAACTCTGCTATTACTATGCTAAAAGTCATCATAGACATATATAAATGAATAGACTGTGTTGCAATAAAGCTTTATTGGCAAAACAAACAGGTTGCAGGCTAGATATAGACCATGGGCTAGAGGACACCAGCTCCTGCCATTTTGGAACTATGGCCAAAAGACAGAGAATTGCCTCTCTGATAACTCGCAGGTAAGTCAGTGAGCCCTGCCTTATGTCAGTTAAGATAGAGACCATGGAAAACAAACAGCATTTCCTGTACTGTGAGATCAGGAGGCAATACTAATAAAAAAGACACTAAACCACTGAAAACAGACTTAGGAATATCACATGGAATGGCTAAGCCAGCTGTTCTTTCTTTCCAGTGACTATTAAATAAGAAAAACTGTGATAAAATGGTGGAAGAAGAGAACAAGAGCATCAAGGGGAAAAAGAAAGAAGCATTTAAGAGACACAAAAATGGAAAACGATCTGCTGATGATAACATGTCTGATAATACCTTTAACTGGACTAATAGGCAGTGTATTCATGCTGG
>NW_006187376.1:0-555 GCF_000334495.1 Tupaia belangeri chinensis | reverse complement strand
GTGCTTTCTCACTTTCCCACTCTCTGTCTCTATCAAGTGCATCCATCCTATGGGAAAAATCTAAAATAAAAAAATAAATTAATTAATTAAACATGAATTTAAAAAGATGTTTAGTTGCTATATAAATGCAACATGATTAAATTTATTAATTTTAAAATAATATGATTCTTAGAGTCTGTGCATGGGGACATTTTTATCTATTGACAACAATTAAAATATGTTCTTATAATACAAAAGTAAAGTCCTGAGATAAACCCAGTTCCTTAACAAAATCTGCTATAGTGCAACGAGTGTAAGAGCGTTATTCCAACTGACTATGTCTGATTGACTAAAGAATGGTCGATCCAGGAAGGTAACAAGCAAAGCGATCAGGCAGTGGAGTGGTGTGTGTTGGGAGTGGAGGGGCAATGGAAGTAACCCCTATAGAGGATTTTAGGACAATACTAAGCCAATCAGAAACTGACCTGCTTTTCTTTATGACTAAGTGCTGGTGGCTTAAATCTGTGTTGGTGATAAAGTACACTCTGCTTCTGGATGGACTGCAGCTCTGACTCC
>NW_006187375.1:0-555 GCF_000334495.1 Tupaia belangeri chinensis | reverse complement strand
AAAAAAAAGAGCAGAGCTCCATTCACTCACGGACCCAGAGGCCAGCAGCCCCAGTCGAGGTGTCGTGGTCGGCTCCTCTGGAGGCCCTGGGGTGGGGTGGGGGATCCACTCCATGCCTCTCTCCCAGCTGACGGTGTCCCTGCACCCCTCGATGTTCTCTGCGTGTGTTAGCACAGCTCCAGTCTCCACCTCCCTCATGCCATCTCCTTCCTGTGTGTCTCTTCCAAGGACACCCGTCATCAGGTTGAGGCCCCCCCCACCCAGTGTGACCTCATCTTAACTAGTGACATCTGCAAAGACCTCCTTTCAGGGCAGATCACATTCCATGGTCCTGAGGAGACCTGAATTTGGGGGATACTACACCACGTAGGAAGTCCAATGTCCCTGACCACCATGCTACAAGAAAGCCCAAGCTAGCTCCGTGACAGGCCACACGTGTACAGCAAGAAAGCTGCCCGGCCAATCCCTGGACATGCTAGCCACCCCAGCTGGGCTCGAGGGACACCAGAGAAGCCACAGTGGGTGTTTCGGCCACCCCAGTGCCCAGCTAGGATA
>NW_006187374.1:0-555 GCF_000334495.1 Tupaia belangeri chinensis | reverse complement strand
GGCAAAGTAAACAAATAAGGAAGTCTGATATCGTTTAGATGGCATTTTAGGAACTTAGCCTGAAAGAGAAATTTTAAAAATCATATAATTAAAATCAATTTTATTCTCAGCAAGAGTTTCAGGTAAAGCATTGCAGTGCAGATGTTTGGAAGTAATCTGTCTTTTTAATCTGTTACCTTAAACTTCAAAAATGAGGAAGAATTAGATTCAGAAAAATGAAGTAACTGTTACAAGGAACACAAAAAATATAAGAAAAGGGGGTATTAGATTGATAGGAAAATAAAGGGAGATCATAATAGTTATTTAAAGATGTGTTATTTGAAAGATGAATATGCCTTATTCTACAAAAAGCTTTATATCTAAAAGACAAAAAACTGTACATCTATTTTTATTATTAAATATTTATTTCTGGAATTTGTAGGTTTTTTTAATTTAAATGTACAACTGTACTTGAGTGTATAGATGCACCATGCTTTCGATAAATACTGAGTTGAATGCTTCATGACAGATTGAGAAGCTGGGGAACTTAATTTACAGCATCAACTATCCATTGAA
>NW_006187373.1:0-555 GCF_000334495.1 Tupaia belangeri chinensis | reverse complement strand
ATGGTAATTTTATGTGTAATTTTTTGAGAAACTGCTGAACTATTGCTAACGTGGTAGTAAAATTTTACATTCCCATCAGCTATGAGACTGTTGGAAAAGTCATGAAACATTTTGCATAGAAAACCATGTCACGACTTTTCTGACAACCCAATATTTATGCAGGTTCCAATTTGTCCACATCCTTACCAACACTTGTTACTGTCCATGCTTTGTTCTGGTTTTGTTTTTATTATTAAGAAAAAATTCCACTGTATCACAGTCTTCCTATCCCTCCCAGGTGGGACCACAGGCCTGCACACCACAACCAGCTCTTCTGTGGACAGGCTTACGATATTGCCTAAGCCAGCCTCAAGATCCTCCTGCCTTACCCTTCCAGTCACTCTGATTATATGTGTGCCCACTGTGCCTGGTCTGTAGGCTAGACCATAAATCAAACCCAGGCCTCCAATGTGGTCCCAGACTATGGTACACAATGTCTTAGCAACACGCACCATTGTAGTTAGGCCCATCTTCTTAAAATATAGCTAGTTGAGCTGGTACAATCAATGTATTATT
>NW_006187372.1:0-555 GCF_000334495.1 Tupaia belangeri chinensis | reverse complement strand
CATTACGCTAACTGCTGGTCCTGCCATTCTTCTGTTCTTTTCAGGATGATGTATTTAAATACTTTTCCAATGGTAAATGCTTTCTCATTATTGTCTCCTTACATTCACAGTCATCTTGTAAAGTGCTTAGAATTCTGTCCACTTTAAATGAGGGAAATCTGAGGACTGGATATTCAAGGTCATTGAAGTTATTAAGGAAAGTGCAAAGGCGAGTATAGATTGTTTTGCTGATCTTTCTTTTTGCTTATTCAGTAGGTATTTAATGAACACATATTGCATCACAGATATTTTTATGCACATATGGGAGTGTGACGGTAGGATAAATGTGATTTCTCTTTCCATTAAGTTTATAATTTCCTATCTTTCAACTAAATATTTATTATTAATTTGAAGTAAAGAAGACAGAGGGGAAACCACCAGGACAAACTGATAAATGCAGGTTGTTTAGAATATGCACAGTTATCATCTAAAATCCATACATATTCCTGTGAAGACAGAATAAGGAATCTATACTATGGCATCACTAAGAACAATTTCCATATACCTAACCCAGCT
>NW_006187371.1:0-555 GCF_000334495.1 Tupaia belangeri chinensis | reverse complement strand
TTTTCTAAACTCTATTCAGTTTCATTTATTTTTGTGTCTATCACTGTTATCCTTTTGCTGATACTACACAGTTGTGATTACCTTGATGTGTAGTAAGGCTTGCAACCAGGTAATATGAGTCTTTAAATTTTGCTCTTTTTTCTTAGAATTGCTGCGGCTATTCCAGTACCTTTCACTTCCAGATTCTTGTTTCCCCAGGCTAAGGTTTTGTATCTCTTTTCCTGACTGCAGTGGAATGCACCAATATCCTCAGGGTAAGGGCTTTGATGAATTTCCTGCTTCAGATGAAGTCTTCTGTTCTACAGGGAAGATAGAGGAACTGGGTCAGGGAGAATTTGACAGTGGCTGCTGTTCACCTGTCCTAGCCAGAACTATGGGGAGAGTTTTCTGTAGCTCTTCCCCATCCTCCCTATGAGAGCTAAGCAGGTTCCTGGAGCAAAGGACTGCAAGTAGGTGAGAACCTCCCTTAGACTGAATCCTCAGGAGCTTCACAGTCGCACATTAGCATACAGTTAGCATCCAGCAGTTTGTCGAAATGCTCTGTTTAATCTTGCT
>NW_006187370.1:0-555 GCF_000334495.1 Tupaia belangeri chinensis | reverse complement strand
AAAAAAAAAAGAGTGAACCCAGGTCAGCCTAAAGAGAATTGTAACTCAGGGCTTCTTCCCAAAGTATAAACTTATGACCAGTGAACATAAATATGTTCGTATTCAAAACAAAAAAGAAAGAAAGGGGGGAAAGGGGGAGGAAGGAAAAAGATTTGGAAAACTTCCTGAGATGAGTTCATTTCCCTCCAGCTGTCATGATCTTTCTTTCTCTTTCTCTCTCTTTCTGTCACTCGAAATCTCAATATATCTCTGCCTCTTTGTGTCTCTCTTTTGATCTCTCTCTGACTCTCTCAGTCTTTGTCTCTTTCTTTTTTTAATTGCCAGAGGGCAAGTACACCTGCCAGAGAAAGAGAGAGAGAAGAAAAAGCATCCTCCATTGGATCATGGTCACTTTGCAATCCATTCTACTCTATCTCAACATCCTGTGAGGGTCTTGGGTTCCATACATGTCCCTTGTGTTTTGTAAGCCACAGGGCCAGAATTCAAACCATGATCAGTCATGTGGTATCTGCCTCCTTTAACCACAAGGATATGGGCTGGCTCTCTCTCTCTCTC
>NW_006187369.1:0-555 GCF_000334495.1 Tupaia belangeri chinensis | reverse complement strand
TTGGTTTGGTATTTTTTTGTCTGTTTTTTTTTGTTTTTATTTTACAAAGAGAATTTCTGCTAACAAAAGAGAAGAGATCAAGTGTAGTTTTGGAAATTCACAGCCAATATTTTTACCATGTTGCACCTTTTTTCTAAATTCATCATGATACTATGTATTAAGAATACTTCCAGAAAGCTAAAAAGTTTAAAATAAAGTATTTTTAATTTTCAGGGTAAAGATATAAAATATTTTCCATAAGAAATTAATTTATAAAACAGATTTTTAGACGATTAGTTGTAGCATGATCCTGATTTGTGACAAACCCTCACACAAGTGCATGTGCACACACACAGACATACCCACACCAAGAGCCTTAAAAAGTTTATAGAACACATGCATTATGAAGAAACTATGCGTAAACTTCCTTTTTTTTCACCAAGATAAATTAATACTATTTTGTTACACTATGTCTGCATAGGAACTAGTGTGATACACTGAGAAGGACCAGACAACAATTTGAAAAGAGCTCTGATGGGAGCAACACAGATTCTGCTAAAATTGAAGTAAGAACAA
>NW_006187368.1:0-555 GCF_000334495.1 Tupaia belangeri chinensis | reverse complement strand
GTGCCTTTTCCATATATGTAGGAAGAGCTTCTACCCAGCCAGAGAAAGTACACACAGAGACCAACAGATACTTGGAGCCCCTGACCTGAGGAAGTGCAGTAAAGCCCACGACAGCATTCTCAAATGGGGCTTCCCCAGCACTCTGTGTTCCCAAAGGGGCTCTGGGGCCCTGCCAGGGTTTATCATGGGTACACGCTTCACATTGTCCACATATTGTCTGAGCGATATTGGTGAGTCAGGCAATCATGCGTGCCGTACCTGGCAATGTGTAACTGCCACCCTTTGAGAGGCCCTCCCAGCATCTAAGAGCTCAAGGGTTTCCCTGCCATACTTACATCCTTCCCACCTGCATTAGTTAGCACCTTCTCTTCACGGAAGGCTTCACGCGTATGGAGAGCAGTAAAGGTGTATCTTGCTCTGTGTAACACTGCCAGCCGAGGAGCCCACGTCAGGGCCATGCGTTCTGCCCTTTGTGCCGAGGCCCCTCGCGGAGAGGTGTGGCCTCGAGGACAGACTATTAATACCACCACAGAGAAGCCAGCCACGAGTTCCCCA
>NW_006187367.1:0-555 GCF_000334495.1 Tupaia belangeri chinensis | reverse complement strand
GGAGTCCAGCAATGTAACCATGATGACATCTGCTGGTCCCAAAACAATCTCTTAAAAATAAAAAGGAAACTTGGGAGGTTATGTTCACATCATTGTATCATTGAGATAGGTGATAATGCTAGATTTAGATTTATATTCATGATTATTAATATATGTAATCGCACTTAAATTTAAATTGGCAAAAGTGATATACTGTGTGGCAATTAAAATGAGACCATTTAGAAATCTGAGCAAGAATGTGAAATTTTATGCTTAAGTATATTATTTTATTCTTTGTATTTACATATACTGCCACCCAAATGATTGGAGCTCTTAAATGGCTTCATAAATAAAAAATGATTGGGGAGTGCGGAACATGGTGAATGGGAGATGTCAGCAGGTGCCAGCACTGTCCATTGGGTGTGAGTCCGCAGGGTGGACAAGTACATTCCAGTTTCTTTCTCCTGCGGGACAGGTGCCTGGAGCCAGCCAGCTCAACCAGCGTCACCATGACCCAGGACCCCATGGCCCAGGCCGGTAGCAAAAGCGGGAACCTCTGCCACAAGCTGAATGGCA
>NW_006187366.1:0-555 GCF_000334495.1 Tupaia belangeri chinensis | reverse complement strand
GGGGTCCCCGAGACTGAGCGGTAGTGAGTTTGGGAGAGGGCAGGATGACACACATGACGCTGGCATGGCTGTGGGGCCTCCGAACTGAGTGGGACAAACCTCTGGCGTCAGATGGCCCGGCCTCAGGCAGCCCTGCCGTTGGCAATGGGATGCACCCAACGGCAGCACTACCTGCTGCGGCACATCCCCCAGCCCCGTGGACGGCGGCCCTCGCCCTCAGGGCCTCAGACCGTGACTGCTGGGAGCTGGGCCTTCACAGACACAACGGAGGGCAGAGGTGGTCACCAAGGTGGCCCTGATCTATGCAATCCAAGTGTCCCTATACCTGGGGGCTAAAGAAAGTTCGTGGAAAATGAGATTAAAGGGCAAGTTTATGTTGGTGCAAAACCTTTGGGGAATCCAGGTGTGATTTCTTCGTGAAGACGTTTCCCACGGATTTCCTGAAAACCCCTTGTGAGAGCAGCTGAGCGGGGGGGACCGGCAAATGGTGTAGCGGTTACATTGCCGGACTCCCACACAGAGCTGACTGCGGTTCGAGTCTCAGACCCGGTGACT
>NW_006187365.1:0-555 GCF_000334495.1 Tupaia belangeri chinensis | reverse complement strand
AAGTCATGATGCATTTTTGCATGGAAAAAAACAGACAAATATGTCATGGCTTTCCCAACGACTTAATAGTCTAAGTCTGATGTTTCTCTGTTGCTTTTCTCTCTAGATGATCCGCCCAGTGCTAGGAGTGGACTGCTGGAGTCTGCAGCTCTTATTTTATTGGAGCTCGAATACTATTGTTTTATATTTTTATGCGCTCCCATGGATGCATGTATATTTGCAGTTGTTATGTCTTCTTGCTGAATTGATCCTGTTGTCATTGTAAGATGGCCTTCGTTGTCTCTTTCTACAGTTTTAAATTAAAGTCTCTTTTATCTGATATCAGTATACTCACTCTGCAATTTTGGCTTCCACTGAATAGGAATGCTCTTCTCAAACTCTCATTTTTGTTTCTGTCAACCAAATTCTTTGCCTAGTCTTGCAAGGTCTGAAAGTGATAATATTATAGTCCTTATGCTGTTGTGGTAGTCAATTTTATGTGTAAACTTGATCGGGCCACAGAATGCCCAGAGATCTGATAAAACATTTCTAGGTGTGTCTGGGAGTGTGTTTCTG
>NW_006187364.1:0-555 GCF_000334495.1 Tupaia belangeri chinensis | reverse complement strand
TGAAAAGTGAGCTTACTAGGCATTCCCTAGCTCTTCCTCATTCATACCCTTTCTATGCTCAAGAGTCTAATGTTTTTTCATATTAAGCCTTCCACAGAAGACTTTTTCAAGACGATGCATTTCCATTAGTATGTTATTTTCACCAGCTGTCTTGACTTTTGGACTTTTTCATTTCCTTGGATTATGGGTTTATCCTTTTGTCCTTTTTTTAAAAATCAAAACATATTACATTTTCTAAAAGTGTGGTCTCTAAATTCAGACTTTCTAAGTTAGAATTCAGCCTTACAAATTGGCAGTTGTTTGGTACTTGACAAGTTATTTTATTTATTTTTTTCTTGCATATTTGTATAATTAATATTAAAAGGTAACTAGTGACAATATTGGCTTCGTGAGGCTGCTATGAAGACTGACAAAATAGAAGTAAAATGCTTACCCTATTGACTGACATACAGTAAGTGCTTAATAAATTTAAGTAATGACTTCATAAAAGCATTAGGCACAGATTCTAGGAAGACAGCGAAAGCAGCATGGCTTCTCAATCTTTTGAGTCCCTGC
>NW_006187363.1:0-555 GCF_000334495.1 Tupaia belangeri chinensis | reverse complement strand
GAAGAGCAGAAGTAAAGGCAGAGGAATGCAGAAGATTCTTCAAGAACAGAAAGGCCTCTGGCTCATGGAGTAGCCAGCCTCTCGCTGTTTTCTCTTGGCACCCAGGGAGAGAAAAGGCTGTTCAGACGCTAGGAAGGCCAGTCCTAGAGATGAGGGCTCCAGGCTTGTCACCCTTCAACTCCTGGGCCCAAAGATGACTGAGTTGAATCCTTACCAGATCACGGATAAAGACTGGGAGAGTATTATTTTATAGTTTGACTATTACTAAATTGCAAAATTAGGACACTTCTTTCATACCTTAGCTTGTTGACTAGAACCTGAGGAAGGTGGTGCTCTCTGCAAAAGCGCTAATGACCTAATCATGGAAAGGCCCCCCCAAGCAGAACACCGGGGACAGTGACCGCAGCTGCTCTTCCTGTACAACACCCTGCGTTCTTTTCCTGGAGATACACGCTGATGCTTTCTGGAGCAGTCACTTCCCCAAAGTGCGTGGAAGATGTTCAGAGAGTCTGCCTGGCCAATGACAAGCGAGGGTTCCAGCTAGACCAGCTGCCT
>NW_006187362.1:0-555 GCF_000334495.1 Tupaia belangeri chinensis | reverse complement strand
GTGGTTTTGGGTATACACACATACACATCTGGTGTTTTTTTCAAGCTGCCAGGACTTGGACTATAGAGTCAGTCATACTTAATTGCTATAAAAATACCATAATAAGTTGGAATTACTCATTATCCACTTGTACAGGGCATTTTAATTTCAATTCTCAAATATAAAATACCTGAATGTTATGCTCGAAGCAGGTCAAGGTTTGATTAAACAGACTGAGGAAATACACTGTGCTGTTTGATAATTCTTCGCTGCTGTTCGATAAGCAATCTGTCAAAACAAAACCCAAAAAGTATATCAATACATATCAAACAATTACACGCTGTCACTTCTCTCACAAGCTATCATCCTGTTTTGAGGTATTGTAGTTCTGTATTCAGACAAGCATTAAGAACGCCACATAAAAGAACTTTCCACATACATAAAAGCTTACCCCCTTTGCATTTCCAAAATGGTTTTTTTTAATTATACCATTTTCATAAAAACCTTAAAATAATTACAGATTCTCCTCTTTCTGTAAAAACAATATACCAGGGCCGGCAGGTGGTGTGGTGGTTA
>NW_006187361.1:0-555 GCF_000334495.1 Tupaia belangeri chinensis | reverse complement strand
TTCTCTGGAGGCCCTCGATAAAGCTTTACTGGGCTGAAATAAACTTCCCTAAATCGCTTAACATGCTCTTTTGGGGACTTAATCAAACTCCTGAACACTAAGCTCCAGAAAGGTTCTGGCCCATTAACCTTATTCCCCTGCCAGCAGTTACTGAACTTAATGATCCTGCTGCCCCCAGCACAGCACAAAACTCCTTCCCTCCCAGATCACTGCTGGATCCTTCCTGGGAGCCAGCTGCCTCTGAACGTCCTGGCAACACAACTTTCCCAGCTGCATTTGGGAAGCAAGACCAAGTTCTCTGTCAACTTAGTGGAGTGACCTTCTTTTAGGTTCCAATCAACCTCACCTAGTCAGACCCTCCCTGGAGTTGTGAGCTTTTATGTTGTTATATCCACGCGTACCTAGCATAGAAACATGCACGTAACACTCAGCATCTGGTCAACAAGTGAATGAATGAATGGGGCAGTTTTTTGGATTTTGTTTGGTTCTTTGTTTCATTTTAGGGTTTTGTCATAGAGCATTCCCAGAGATAGAGAGATGGAAAGTGAGAAATCA
>NW_006187360.1:0-555 GCF_000334495.1 Tupaia belangeri chinensis | reverse complement strand
CCATTTTCTTCACATTCTTACCAACATTTCTTTTTTGAATTGGAGCCATCCTAACAGGTGTGAGGTGGTATCTCGATGTGAATTTGACTCGCATTTCCCTAATGATGGTGCTGGTCACCGTTTTTCGTGTGCTTACTCACCATTACTACCACCTCTGGAGAAATGCCTCACTTCTTTGAAAAGTAAAGTTATCTAAGTGAGGAAGAATCCTCCATGATGCTTTGTAAGAATGGCTTATAAGATGAAAATTCTTTCTTCACTCTTCTTTCGTAGAACTGTGCTCCTTTCTCAATTCCTTTACAGTGAAGCTAGGTATAATGGGACCATTTTTCGGAAGTCTCCTGACTAGCTGGTACCCCCTTCACTGCCAGGAGATGAGACACAGGGAGGGCTTGGGCGCGTGACTGCCACACACAGGTTTCAAGTCTTGACCCGCCTTGGAGAACCAGGCCCCTGAAAAGGTACCATTGTCACCACTTCTTCACCTGTTGCTGTCACTTACTCTCTGTGTGCTCAGACAGCTGGAGTTTTCCCAGTCCCCTCTGCCATCCTTCC
>NW_006187359.1:0-555 GCF_000334495.1 Tupaia belangeri chinensis | reverse complement strand
GCAACACAGCCATTACGCCAGCTGCTGGTCCTAAACTCCAGTTGTTTTAAGCCACCTACTCTGGGGTACTGTCCTGTGACTAAGGGAACTAACACTGTGTCCAGTCAGTGTTTTTCAAGGTGGTGGAGGTGGGGGAATGTGCCTTTACTTCCAGTGATAGGGAGTCTGAGGCAGAAGGATCACAAACTCCAGAGTGGCTGGGGTGACAGGGCAGGTCACAACAATGGCCCGGCATGGTGGTGTGCCCCAGCTGGGAAGGAGAGGCAGGAGGACTGTGCCATGGCAAGACCTGTCTTAAAAAAAGGAGGGGTCCAGCCGTGGGGCCCAGAGGTGATGCAGTGCTTCACAATGCTGAATCCAAATGGGAAGGTCCTGGGCCCCTCCTGGGAGCTCCCTGCACCTGCCAGGTGAGCCCACGTCTGTGCCAGGCTGGCTGAGGGGAGAGGACCGCAATGTGAAGACCCTGTTAGGGTGTCTCTCTCTGTGTTTCTTTCTCTCACGGAAGAAATACATTTAAAAAGAAAATTGTGTGGGGCCAGCAGGTGGTGTGATGGT
>NW_006187358.1:0-555 GCF_000334495.1 Tupaia belangeri chinensis | reverse complement strand
CCATTATGCTAACTGCTGGTCCCCCAAACAGTGTCTTGTGTGGCAGGATACATGGAAACGACTAGGAGAGGTGGCCTGGGGGTTCCGAGCTACCCTGATGCACGGCCGGCTTCAATGTGGATGAGGTGACCCCACCCTCGTGGGCTCAGGACAGAGCTGGGTCTGTGGGGATAGAACTGATGGTCTCTGAAGACCTAGCTGAGCAGCTAGAGTGATTGGGATCGCAGTGGGCCCTTGGGGGAGAGGGGAACAGTCTGACGCGTGTGACTTGCCGTCCTCCTCCTGCCAGCCTGGACGACTCCCCACATCCTACCACACTCTGCCTGTGTTCAGATAGTCTTCTAAGCTCGCAGTCCCCAGAATGCACAGGGCACCCAGGAAGTGAGGAGATTGGGGGGGAGACTCCCCATTTCCCTAGGGCTGAGAGGATCACTGTGGGCACAGTTGTTCCCCTTGGGGGCACACTGCACCCAGAAGCTGGAGACGCTGTGCTATGTACGTCAGCTGCTCTTTAAACAGAGCCGAGGATGACGGAGGGGCCGCTCTGTCCAAACG
>NW_006187357.1:0-555 GCF_000334495.1 Tupaia belangeri chinensis | reverse complement strand
GGCGAGCCCTGGTCCTGCCTTCCAGACGACAGAGCTGCCCTGGGACACCGGGAGCTTCCCCTGGGTCACAGGGTGGAGGCAGGACCAGGACCCACGCTGGAGTCTCCGCAGTGACCGATGGCTCTTGGGAAGTGACCCCACACTGCAGGACGTGGTCTCAGCCAGAGAGAAGGGGGGTCGTGCCTGGGAGGGAGTCTGCATGGGCAGAGGAAGGCCAGCAGGGTGGGGCTTTGGCCATCCTGGCCCTGGCTGTCACTTGACGGAGTAACGCTGGCCGGTGGCCTCAGGGTGGCAGCTGTGAGGGATCACAGAACCGCAGCCACACCCCAAGCTCATCTCTCTTCGGAACTGGCAGGCCTGAGAGAAGAGGGACGGGCAGGGCGGGTGAGCGAGGGGCTGGGGACCTGCCGCCCTTGGCTCTTCTCCAGGACCACCCGCCTTCTGCCAGCCCCTGTGGACAGCCCGCCTTCTGGGCATTTCTCCCCGTGCAAAAGCAACCAGAATGGTGGGAAGCGCTGCACCCCAGCATCTGCCAGTCAGCAGAGCCGAGAGCCG
>NW_006187356.1:0-555 GCF_000334495.1 Tupaia belangeri chinensis | reverse complement strand
GCATGTGGGTACTGGGGCCCACGGCTGGTTGCACATGATGTCCAGCATCAAAAGCCCCATGTCTGAATGGGACATCTCCCTCCTCCTGCCACCTCTCCTGAACACCACCATTTACTAGGAAAGCCACAGAGACCCATGGCTCATCCTGGGCCCTTCTTTCTCTCTCACCTCTGTCTCTACCCCTCCATGTCCACTCACTAAGTTGGGCAAATTACTTCACCTCTCTGGGCCTCGGGTACCTCTCTGTAAAGAAGAAATGCGGGTGGAGGTAGAAAGAGGATAAAAGGAAACGGTGCCTGTCATCAGGCCCAGGGCCCAGCACACAGCAGGTGCGCAGGGTGCCAGTGGCTCCTATCGCCCTGATGCACCTCACTTGGGGCATTGCAAACCCTCAGAGTCTCCAGGAGGGGCTCACAGCGGAGGTTGGTGACTAGAAAACACTAACATGATGAGAAGGTAAATGTGACTAGAGACGAGGGGACTTCAAGAAGTTCCTGGAAACATGAAATTAAAAAATGAGTTTCTGGGAGCCAGCAGGTGACATGGTAGTTAAGG
>NW_006187355.1:0-555 GCF_000334495.1 Tupaia belangeri chinensis | reverse complement strand
GCCATGTGGGAGTCCAGTGCCCTCAAACATCACGCCACCTGCTGGCCCCGGTAAGCAATTCTTGAAGCTGCACATTCTAGTCCCCTGTTCATCACATGTGAGGTATTTGCCTGCTCTCTTTCTTCCCCTGGATATTGCAAGTTCCTTAAGCATGCTTTCTTTGCTTTTCTGTGTCTTTCGCAGTTCTCTGTTCGTTGTAGTTGTTCAATGAATGCTTGCTGAGAGAATGACTAGATGAGCTGATAGTCCTAAAAAAGCATTTGCAAGGATACAGAGCAGGACCTCAGAGAGAGCACCTGGGCAGATAAAGCTATGCTAGAAATTTACCTTTCAGACTGGAGAGGGTTTCGACAATGACATCACTGGAGATGTGACCAGAGGAGAGGATTGCTCAAGCTGAGTGATGGTCTTCAGAGCTGTGAATGTCAAAGAACCGAAAGGCTGGTGTATGAGACTATTGATTTGTTCGAGTAATGACTACAACACTCAGGCTATGGATGCAGACTTGCCACAGTGGCACAGGGGAAATGAAACACTCCACAATGCTGAGGTCAC
>NW_006187354.1:0-555 GCF_000334495.1 Tupaia belangeri chinensis | reverse complement strand
AAGCTCTCTGGGGGATTAAAGGAGAGAAGGCCGCGTTTGGTGCACGGTGGTGCGGAGTGAAAGGAGCAGTGTGAGAATGCCGTGAGGACGCACCCTGAGGGGACTTCAGCTTTCCAACACTGCTTCCCTGCGCTACAGACAGGAAAGAGAAGCTAATTCCCAGCCGTCAGAGCCCACGGGCCCTCAGGGATCATCCACTCAAGCTATTTACTCGGGACTTTGATGAAACTCAAGATCAAAGAAGGCAGAAACTTACCTGAGTCCAAGGGGCCAGCGCTGCGGGAGGGAGATGGAAACCGCATAGGCCGCCTCCTGTTGAGATTCTTTCTACTCACTGTGGACATCACAAGGCGCATGGACATCCTGGATTTCCGGCTGCTGCTTTTCTTGGCCAGTGAACATAGCCAGGAGGGTCCCTTTGGGGTCGTCAGGATTACATGCACAAGGGCAGGACTCGTGGCGTCTTGGTGTCCTCCCAAAGCCCACTTTCTAGCTACTTCTTTCCACTGAGTCTTAGATCTCCCATACAGAAAATGGGGGTAATAGGGACCAGCA
>NW_006187353.1:0-555 GCF_000334495.1 Tupaia belangeri chinensis | reverse complement strand
TTTTTTCTGCTTTCTACTCTTAGAATTCAGAATCTTTTAATCAGTGTATCTTCTTTCAACTTTTGTCATTACATTTGTGATCTTTGTTTCTTCTCTTCATCCTTTGTGCAATCCCCCCAAGAGGGCACATCTTTTAACTTCTTCTGCCATTCTGGTTTTGTCTAGGAATGACTTGTCCATAATGACCACTCAGGTTATTGGGGACTGTAACATGGGAGCCAAGACTGGGACTGGCGTGGCAGAGGCTGGTTGTGGTGGGGAAGGACAGCTGGAACTCACTCCTGGAATTGTATGCTGGCCAGTGTCATGAGATGAAGAACCAAGTGGGAATGCCCTCTGAGAGCCAAATCAACAATGAGTCAAGCTCAGATCAAAGGAGTCCAGCAGCAAAACTTGGGACACGGCAATGATGTGGCAACAGGTTGGTTATAGGAGGCTGGCAGACGAACTGGCAGGTTTGTGAGGGCAGATGTAAGTTAGACCCTGGGGACAGTCCTGATAGGGAGGGAACTTTCACTGGTTGCTGGTGGCCTTCTCATTGGCAGTACTTCTCTA
>NW_006187352.1:0-555 GCF_000334495.1 Tupaia belangeri chinensis | reverse complement strand
TGGCTATAAAATGAGTATGCGAGCAGGAGGAACATAGTGTGTTGCTTAGGGAAAAAAAAATTAACGGTTCAACATTCATCTGACTATTGCCAATATATTTCTTTAGAAAATGTTAGCCTCTGTGGCCTGCCAAAATATATTCAACTTTGAACTTTGAAGAAATAACATTTGATTGATGACTCAGAAAATTCCAGAGACTCCTCCTACTTCAGTGACCTAACGTATTGGTCTCATAAACTTCCGTTCATCTAATTGTTTTGAAATAAGCATTCCCTGCATATATACTGTAACATAACATTAGACTGTCATTAAATAATGTAATTGAGCCATGATTCTTCATCCAAGAAGACAATTTTGTTGCTTTTATTTCCACCAAATAGATGTCTAAATGTTTAACAATGCTCTTAATAAGCTATGATGCTCGTTTGCCATTACAAAACTTAAAATAACTTTATTTTACAACTAAAGTAAATCACAAAGGATGTATTTTGGTTGACGTAATGGGAGAGAGAAGGAATTTCAGGAAGAAATGGGGGGAAGACCAATCAAATCTTT
>NW_006187351.1:0-555 GCF_000334495.1 Tupaia belangeri chinensis | reverse complement strand
ATCACAATCCCTTCTAGAAAGAATGCAGTGCACCTGCTATCCTCCGGGAAAGGAGCCTGGCTCTGTGACCTCGCTGACCTGCACAGCCTCCTTTGCTGTCAGGAACCTCTCGGGTGTAACCTTACTCCTTCCTGCTACAGTGTCAGCCCGGTTCCTCGTGACCCCAGATATGCCTGCTTGCTGGCCTGGCCTGGCAGGTGGGGAGGGTGCCTATGCTGCCCAGGGCCGTCTTGCAGCTCTTGAGTCAGTCCAGTCCATTGTTCTGACGGCTTTGCCTGCTAAGGTGGCATGAAAGCCAGGAGCTGTGCCAGCTGAAACCTGTGAGTAGGGAGGGGGCAGAAAGGAGAGGGAATCAGGACAGGAAGATGCCGGGTAGGAGAGTGGAGGGGTAAGCCTGGCAGATCCCACCAACTACCCGGCTTCTGAACATCTAGGATTACTGTCTTAAAGACATGGAGGAAGAAGATCCTAAGCTCTGTGGTAGTTACTTTAGTTTATACAAATAATTCAAAATCATTGGCAACAATCTTTTAAGAATTATTTTATTTAACTTTA
>NW_006187350.1:0-555 GCF_000334495.1 Tupaia belangeri chinensis | reverse complement strand
TATTTCTCTCTCTCTCTGTCATGCACATGCATGCTCTATCATGAATAAAGTTAAAAAATTAAAAAGAAAGGAGGGGCTCTTTCTTCACTCCCAGAAGGAGGGCTGGTCCTACTGTTTGTGGGGACAGGTTGGGGAAAGACAAGAAAAGCCTCCGGAGAGGAGAGCCTTTGGCTTCTGTCCTCTGAGAACCATAATCAGTTCATCTTTCCAGGGGCACAGACTACAAGAGGTCTTTGGAACATTCAGGAAAATGCATATTATGAAAAAATGATGCACAGATTTCAAAAAATCCTGCACCAAAATATACTTGTACTTCGGTTCCGTTCTCCAAGAACTTGAAGGTCCCTCCTATTTGCAGCCAGCACTGGGTGGAAGTTAAGAGAAGATTCTGGAACCAGTTCTACTCTCATAGGAGCAGAGTCACAAGCAGGGAGCCCTTATTCTGGGTCTCAGGTCCCTCCTCTAACCAAGTCCTCCAAGCCCTGGCTAAAGCCCAGCGGCCTTTGCTCCTGAAAGCTGCCCCAGGAGGCCCTCCGAGGCAGCCTTGTGGGGGAA
>NW_006187349.1:0-555 GCF_000334495.1 Tupaia belangeri chinensis | reverse complement strand
CCTTCCTTCTGCCTCTCCCTCCCTGCTGGTGGAAGACACCAGGTCAACCACATGCTCTTGGCAGCCTCCCGATAGACCACCTGTCTCCTTAAGGTTTATGATCGCCAGGGTGACGGCTTTCTCCGTGGGCTGCCCTGCCTCTCTGCTGGTAAGAAATAGCTGCTTGTCCCTGTCCATCACGGCGGCCCGGTTACTGGGACAGGCCGGTCCTGGAGGCTTCTCTGGTTCTTGGCACACACAGACGCACAGTCTGTCTGTCCCGGCTGTCAGCTGAAAGAGGGAAGCAGGCAGTAGATGGTGAAGCTCTTACTTTATACGTGTGTCCGGTGAGTGATTTGGAGGGAGGAGTGCTCAGGGCCCCAGGCTGGGAGAAGGTGGGTGGTGGATCATCCTGGAATGAAGCTGAACAGAACAATGTGAGCAGAAATTTTGGCCCAGACTTCCCAGTGGAGTTGAGCAGTCCAGGATTCTTCTGTCCACATGTCATAGTAGTGGCCGTGTATAGAGTATTTATTGCATAGAGTGCTGCTGTTTGTACTCCACTTTTAAAAAAAA
>NW_006187348.1:0-555 GCF_000334495.1 Tupaia belangeri chinensis | reverse complement strand
GAGTTGTTAGGGAGGATGGTGAGAGAATTACACCAATGGGTCACAGGTGGAATCAAAGCAGCATCTCTCAGGTGCAAAAGTCTTAAATAAAAGATTTCAAAAGGGCCAGATGGTGGTGCAGCAGTAATGTGAAGCTTTTCAGTGCCAGACACACATAGAAAAGTCCTAGGCTCGTGTCCTGCGGTCTCCCTCTACACACCAGGTACATGCATGTGTGCTCAGGTTGGCTGAGGCTGGGGTGGATCATGGCACTAAGACCCTCTTGGGGGCTCTCACTCTGTGTGTCTGAAGAAATAAATAGATAAACTTAAAACAAATTTACACTGGGAAAACTGGATGTCAACATGCAAAGAATAAAATTGGACTCCTTCCTTATACTATAAGCAAAAATTAACTAAAAACAAGTTAGACTAAAATTATACAACTATTAGGGGAAAAACTTTGTGACATCGAATTCAGCAATACTTTCTCAGATATGCACGACAAACAAAAAATTGATAAATTGGACTATGTCAAAATTTAAAACTTTTGGGACTAGCAGTTAGCGTAATGGCT
>NW_006187347.1:0-555 GCF_000334495.1 Tupaia belangeri chinensis | reverse complement strand
TAATTATTATTAATAAGATTTATTTTGTTACATGCACACTTTAAAGCTATGAATAATTATTTTAAGCAAGGATGTAGAATCTATTGGAAATGGTGCCTACTTGTCATTTGTTAAGGGAAAAAGATTGCTATAGCATTTATGTAGTTTGGACATTTTTATACTTTATTTAGGTCCTATGTTACCTAGATCTAGAACTGTTTAAACTTGCATTTGTGCAAAACTGTTAAATGTGAAATTGAACTGTTTCAAGTCAAACCTGAGGATGGTCATACATTTGCTTTCATCAACTATTTTAGCTTTTGTTATTGTTGGGAAAAACAAACAAATCAATAGACTCTCAAAAATATTTTCTTGTCTCCGTTCTTTTCACCTTCACCCTTTTCTGAAAAACCCGGAACAAAGCTAAGGTGTTCCAAAGTATCAGCAAATCCCAGGCTGAATACTGGAAATCATAGTAATTGGAGGTCCACTACCTCTAATACGGTGAACTAAAGTGAGACAAATACTAGCTGGGCATCACACACTTGACGTTGACATTGTTCCATCTGCCAATAA
>NW_006187346.1:0-555 GCF_000334495.1 Tupaia belangeri chinensis | reverse complement strand
TTCAGGTAATTTGGGATCTTAAAGTTATGTTGCATTAAATTAAAGTAATAAATATTTATGAAATATCTAAGTTAAGTGCTTTGATTAAGTTTAATTTTTTTCTTTTGTCATTTTACATTTTGTTAGGACACATATATTAGATCTATGAATAATATTGTTAAATTCCATATTGAAAATTTGCTAAGAAAACATTTTTCTTTAATCTACAAGATACATAATCACAAGTTGTTGATATATAACAAACAATTCAGAATACTTTGTTTCTGGAAATTAAGGTTACTACAAATTGAAAATCCTGATTACTTTATATAAATGCTACAAGCACAGTTACAAGAAAATTAAGGTATGTTTGCTGAGATAAACTTAAAGACAAATTATGTAATAGTAATATTTCTCTAAATCAGAGGTTGCTTAAGGTTATTCCCAAAAGTAGCATTATGCAGTTATTTTTCCCTTTATCTTATAACACTGAGAGTTTTCTTATAGAATTGATATGCTCTTAGTAAAATAAGAAACAATTCTACTGCAAGAGGTTTTTCTTTACCTTTTGGTAAC
>NW_006187345.1:0-555 GCF_000334495.1 Tupaia belangeri chinensis | reverse complement strand
GGACCCAGGGCCTTGAAAATCACACGTGCCCAAGATCCCGGGAAGAGAACGGAGGTGGGGCTGCGGCACGGCCACCCCCGGGCGTGCTTTCTCACTCTCACTGTCTCTATCAGCGCTGCACGCGCCCTAGAGCAAAAACTCTACCAAAAGGAAAGGTCTCCTGTGACCTAAGAAGAGCCAGCGAGGAAGGCACAGACACGCAGCCCGCCCGCCACCTGGGGAGCGGGCAGGCTGGGCAGCGCTCCGTCAGCAAGGGCGCAGCGGCACGGGCTGTCGCAGCCCGCCAGGCGCTGCTCTGACCAGACCCTGAGCATGGCGGAGCAGGGGCCGTTGGGGACCGAGCAGACAGGTGTCCCCGACGAGAGGGGGTGCTGTGTCCAGGGGGAACCAAAACTGAAGTGCACGGGCCCCATCGGGGCACCCCACAGGGACGCATACACGTGTCTGTCACCAGGAGGTCCCTCAGCACGTTCCTGGACGCGTGGTCCACAATGTCCAATCAGAAACGGTCCGACAGCCATCAACGGCAAGATGGCGAGTGCCTTGAAGAGCAGT
>NW_006187344.1:0-555 GCF_000334495.1 Tupaia belangeri chinensis | reverse complement strand
AGAGAGAGAGAGAGGAACAGGGAGAGATGGAAAGAGACATAAATTTAAAGAGAGGGAAATAAGAACAAAACAGAGACAAATAGGAATCACACAGAAACTTAGGGAGATAAGAGCAAAGGAGAAAAATGATTCAGATAGAAAGACATAAAGAACATGAAGGGAGGGAGGGAGGGAGGGAAAGAACAATATGAAGAGAAGGCAAGGGAGAAGCAGGGAGTGGGACGGACAGGCAAAGAGGAAAACAGGCAGAAGACAGCAGGTTAGGCAAGTAGATCTTCCTTCCGCAAATCGGAGGGAGAAACCCAGGTTGTACCTCCGTGCACCTGCTTCCCCGGCGCCCCCTGGTGGAAATTTGATTCCCATGTCCTCAGGGCATAGACGCCCCCGCGACCCAAGACCTGTAGAGACAACAGCGACTTTGAGCCCCTTAGGTTTCCCAGGGCTCAGCCAAGGACGGTGGCTCATGTGAAGTGGGAGAGCAGTAGTCAGCCGACCTCTCCAGGTGCGCCTGCTCAGGCCAGAATGAGCCAGATCTGGGAGAAGTGACTGCTAGAG
>NW_006187343.1:0-555 GCF_000334495.1 Tupaia belangeri chinensis | reverse complement strand
TTAACCACCACACCACCTGCTGGTCTCATGATTCTCCCTTTTCTAATCAACCCTTAAAAGTTAGAGGTGCTCAGACATCAGCCTTCCATTTTTCCCCCTCACTCTTTCTTTATCTCCAAGAGATCCCAGTCATTTTCATGGCTTTAAATATCATGTATAGACTAAGGACTATCAAAAGGGCATTTCAGTCAGAGGCTTCTCTTTTTTGTTCCAGGCCTTTCTATCCAGCTATATATCCAACATCGCCATTTGTTAAACCTCCCAGGCATCTAAAGCCTGACAATTCCAAACATCCCCTCCCCACACGTACCTCTTCTACCTGCCGTCTCTATAAATGGTACCAGTCATTCATGCCAGAGAGTCTCACTGCTCCCTCTGTTCCCCCTCCACATCTAATCCATCCCAAAGTCCCAGTGACAACCGTCTAAAGGTACATGAGTTCTATTAGCCTCCCTTTCTTTTAACTATCATCACCCTGGTCTAAACCACTAACTCTTTCCATGGGGATTTTTTTGGGGGGGTTTTGCCATAGGGCACACAAGCTAGAGAGAGAGA
>NW_006187342.1:0-555 GCF_000334495.1 Tupaia belangeri chinensis | reverse complement strand
AGTTAAATAAAATAATTCTAAAAAAAATAAGGCTTTCTGAATCTACAGTATCCTTCTGCCAAGAGGAATTAGGGATGACCTTCCACCTCTAACCCCTTGGGATTAGCCTCTGCAACTCTCTGGCAATGTCACACCTATTGCTGGTTTTATATATATACACATATTCATTCAAATTGCTTATCTGCTATTAAAAACAGGGTGTACAATTCGTTTAAGTGCCCAGGCTCTGAGAAAGCGATTTGGTGTGTAGTACAGGCTTACACATGCTATCTAGATAAACGTACAACTAAATGAATGATCACTTTTTAAAGGTATGACATTCTATTTATAAATGGCCATTGTCCCTAAAGACCTTCATTCTCTTTATGGCTTAATTCACAGCTTTTTTTCTTGTACTTTTCAAAGATTCACACAAAACTATAAAACATAGAGTTCTGTAACTTACATAGTTTGTAAAGCCTAAGTTTAGTAGTGGTTAAAGAACTTAGGGCTGAAAGAGGCAAATCCCCAAACTGAAATGTCTCCTAGAAATGGAGGTGTATTTATCTTCATTTT
>NW_006187341.1:0-555 GCF_000334495.1 Tupaia belangeri chinensis | reverse complement strand
CTGAAGCAGCAAAAGTAGTATAAATTTAGTGGTTCCAGTTATGAAGCTTAAGTTCTTAGTGATATAGTTTCTAATGTTAGCTATTTTGAGAGAAGGCGAGAAAGCATAAAAAGACGAATGCCAGTGGAGATTAATAGATTCTTTCATCTGCTTTTCACGTTTACAGTTTGAGCAACACCAAAATAAACAAATACGTCAAGTGAAAAGAAAAATAATTAATTTCCCCCAACTAGATAAAGCAGTTAAACTGCTGCCATTACTTCAGAAACCTGTATTACATAATACAGAACACAGCTGAATTTAAAATACAATAAACAGAAGTTTATTAGGAAATAAGTCAAAACATATGGTTGTGGGTGTTAGTGTTTTAACAACAAAAATAATTAGATTATCCTTTTATGTCCAGTTTTATTTCAAAGCAGTTGATTAGGTCACATGAGGAATTATTTCTAAAAGGAAGATTTGTAAATTTCTACTAGGTCAGGGGCTCCATTCACAGCTATGCACATGAAAAATAAATGCTCAGATAAGTGTTGGCGGGGATGTGGTGAAAAG
>NW_006187340.1:0-554 GCF_000334495.1 Tupaia belangeri chinensis | reverse complement strand
AAAAAAAAAAAACTAAGGTAAAATATTTTTCAACATAACTAAAGTTGAAAGAATCTATTATCGTCAGATCTATACTCCACACTACAAAAGAAAGAAATGTTAAAGAAGGTCATTCACCAATTATGCTAAGAGAAATAAGGTGGACACAGAAAGACAAATACCACATGATTTCATTGATACATAGAATCTGAAAATGTCAAAGTCATAGAAGTACAGAGTAGAATGGTTATCAGAGCCTGGGAGTAGGATGGGGTAGGGAACAAGGAGAGGCTATTCAAAAGGTATAAAATCTTAGAGAGAAGAAATAAGTCTCTGAGACCTATCACACAATACAGTGATGGCAGTCAATAGTTATCATTAATAATCTTTTGTAGTGTTTCAAAATTGCTAAGAGAGTACTTTTAAAATGTCCCACCATAGTAAAATGATTACTAATTATTTTGATTTAATCATTCTATATGGTATATACACATCAAATCATCAGGTTGTACCCTAGAAATATGTAGGATTATGATCTGTCAATTGAACATTTTAAGAAAGGGATCAGCAGATGG
>NW_006187339.1:0-554 GCF_000334495.1 Tupaia belangeri chinensis | reverse complement strand
TAGCCATTATGTCAACTGCTGGTCCCACCTATGCCTATCTTTGTCTCTCTCCTTTCTCTCTTGTTTCTCACAAAGGGGAAAAAAAAAGTTAAAGTAAGTCACACTATTAACACTTGCAAGCTAGGGAATTCTCTGTGCACTATAATGCAGTGACTTTTTGCATTATTTACATATGGAAAAACAAAAGCTCAGGAGTCTTAAAGATCACTTTCTGAAGGACTTTGGCTTGACAACACTTGCAGTCCTTAGGAGTCCAGTTCTAAACCTGTAACTCAAAAGGGGTGTCTGCCACCCTTCTCTGGTCTTCCTGAACAAAATGATCCAGAGCCCAGCAAAGTGCTGGGCACCTCAGAGGTGCCCACATGTTGGTCACTGAACAGAGAGGAAGGAGGGGGGAAAGCAGAAATGAAGACAAACCGAGAGAACTGAAAGCCATGGGACCGCTGACACCTGCTCCCCTCCACTTACCTCGGGCAGACGCAGCACGCACCAGCTGGCCTGGAGACACTCGGTGCCGTCAGCACGCAGCTTGGGGTCTCTCACCTTTTTACTGC
>NW_006187338.1:0-554 GCF_000334495.1 Tupaia belangeri chinensis | reverse complement strand
GCAAGCAAGCAAGCAAGCAAGCATATATCTGTCTTGGATGGAATACAGCCAAGAGTGATCTTGATTATCCTTGGAGTAGTTTGAATGGGAAAAGAACTGGTTCCCAAGCAACAGTTGGGGACATAGGTTTTTATGTGAATTTCATCCTATTGCTTCGGGTGTGTTTAAATTCTTCTCAAAGGCAGAACTAATTGAATGTTTTAAAAACTATTCTCTTCAACATATGTGCCAATAAACAGCATTTTCCTAGACTCCAACTAGTGCTTCACCAGTCATAATTTGAAGCGAGGAATATTTTCATGAAGAGACTCAGTTAAGGCAACCTTTCCTCGTTTTTGAGCAATAAACTAAGTCCCCAACTTTTCAGCCAAAGGAAAGCAAATGAAAGTTGGGAAAATGAATCCTGGCATAAAATATATCTACAGTGTGAATTCAGTCCTGCGAATAAAGCCTTCCACTTCAATATAGCAATCTCTACTTTGGGGTTATAAAGCATATGAATACATTTTAAATAAGAACTCATATCTTTCCCTTGCTCTCGCCCTCACCAATGC
>NW_006187337.1:0-554 GCF_000334495.1 Tupaia belangeri chinensis | reverse complement strand
GGGTGGGTTTAGGGTGTTAAGAGGGAGAGTAGATGGGAGAAGTGAACTTGCCTTGACCTTGGGTGACTAATGGGCTGTTTACTGAGGTAGGAAAGCATGGAAGAGGAGCCAGAACAGGGTCAAGATGGAGGCGAGATACTAACTTTAGCTTGGGTTGTTTTGCAATAAGGAAGAGATACCCAGAGAACTTTGTGACTCACCTAAAGCCTGTCGTTTGTGGCAGAACTGGATTAGAACTTCAGATGCACAGAAAATACCAGCTGGGATGTGAACCCAGGTGGTCTAACTTCAAGGTCTCTGCCTTTAACCACTGTGCCATACAACCTCCCAATAAACAGCAAAAATATGCCTCTCTCTATAATGTTATAATTTAGCCATCAGGCATCACGAGCATTGTGAGTGGCGCCCTCTGGAGTCAGGACTTGTCACTGGGCGGCAGCCCACAGTGTTCTGTCTACAGAGGCAGTAACCGCCAGGTTGCAGACAACTGGAAGGGTCTGGGTGGTCTCGGGGACCTGGCTCCTTCAGAGCCCCACCCTCTGCTGTGTGAGCTG
>NW_006187336.1:0-554 GCF_000334495.1 Tupaia belangeri chinensis | reverse complement strand
TGTCTTTTTTCTCACCTAGGACAGAAAGCTAATAGCTGTCTCCATCTTCGCCTGTTTTGGGCCTCTGGGTATAACTTCATGTTTGTGATATCTTGGCTATCTCGTGTTTCCTCCCAGACACAAAATTAGCCAGGTAGGAAGGCAGGTTAGCTCCTCGTTTCTCCTTTGTTTCTTCTATATATATATATATTTTTAAACATCTCTCTACTCTCCATGGGCTTTTCTCTTGTTAATCTCTTTTTTCTCACCTAGGGAAGAAAGCTATTAATGACCTTCACCTTAACCTGTTTGGGCCTCTGAGTCATCTTAATGGTTGTAAAGTTTATAAAAGCCAGTGTCTCTATCCCAGAACAAGCACTCTCAAGGTAGAAAGGCTGCTTTGCGCCCACAATGTCTCTACTGTCTCTTCTAACATTAATTAATTTATTTTCTTAAAAAAACAGTTCTCTGTTACTTGAGATTTTTTAGTATTAATCTGTCTTCAAGCCATCTTCATATTTTCCTGTTTGGAGACACTGGATTCAATTTCTTTCTTTCTTTCTTTTCTTTTTTTT
>NW_006187335.1:0-554 GCF_000334495.1 Tupaia belangeri chinensis | reverse complement strand
TCTCCATTCTGTTGGAATTTGGGGCACAGATGCACACATGCCCTGTGTGTTTTTCAGGCTCCTGGTGTCAGGATTCGAACTGTGTTTGGTGGTGTGGGGTCCAGCTCCCCTATCCACGAGACTATGGGGGTTGGCCCAGAAATTGCACTTTTGAGAAACTTGAGGTTTAGAGAAGCTAAAAGATGTTGCAAAGTGTAGTATGACCAGATTTCAGAACTTCTGAGTGCCAATCTCCAAATTTATATTATAAATACTTTGATCTAAGTCTTTCTCATATTCTCACTGGACTTATGTATTGGTCTCCAAGATGACATTTTCGGGGGCTTGTTTGAGATCTGGACCAAATGAGAGATGAGCTCAGGAGCTGATCAACTCCTAATGAGTTGGCTAATAGGTTAGGTATTAATGACTTTGCTGGGTTTGCTCACATGGGCATAGGCAGCATTGACAACCATAGGCCTCCCTGTAGGGACTGACTTACCCTTGCCAAACTTATGGCATGAAGGAGCTAAGAAGAACCTGCAAGAGAAGGCTAGAGACATTGTCTTATCCTC
>NW_006187334.1:0-554 GCF_000334495.1 Tupaia belangeri chinensis | reverse complement strand
TCCAGTATTTAGTGATTTGACTGCATGTAGGGTTAGGATTTGTAAGGCAGCCCTCCCGGCCAGCCGAGGGCCTTTCGGTTCTGTCACTGTCTTAGCTGCATGCCACCTCCACGAGGTGTGCAAATGCAATCATGCCATTGACAAAGGAGGAAAGAGGAGAGGTTACACGATTCCCTGAAGTTGCCTAGTTGAGCTACACAGCCGAGAATAATACATGATATTATTTCAGGAGCTCACACTTGGTGAACCGCAGGGCTTCCCGAGGTCCCCCAGTCCTCAGGCTGGCAGAGGTGAGTCCCACTCTTGACCCTCCCACATCAGCATTTCCCACCACGACAGGTGCAACGTCAACGTTGGGGACTTACTCAAACGGTCCACTGAGCTCTGACCACGCCAATCATTTTCTCCCCATTATTCTTTCCAGATAGATCATAGCTTGATCATTTTTTTCCATCCAGAGAACAACACTACGTATTTTGTAATGATAAAAATAATACAGATGTGGAACCAGCAGTTGGCGTAGTGGCCATGTCACTGGACTCCCACATAGTTGA
>NW_006187333.1:0-554 GCF_000334495.1 Tupaia belangeri chinensis | reverse complement strand
CTATAGCAAAAATCTCTCTGAATAAATAAATACATAAATTTATAGACACAAACAGGAGGTTGCAACAGGTGAGTAATCTTCCATAGTCATCCCTGAGAAGTGGAACATCAAAGTTACTGTTTGCCTAACTACATGTGAGTAAGTTGATAAACACCCTTCCTGTACATACGAGTAGTGACATAGAAGAAATGAAGCAAGGTAGGGTAGAGAGGCGCTTCGTGAATGTTCGTAATGAAATAAACGAATGTTGGAAAACGCCCAGAGACACCCGATGACTGCTGTTTCCCAGCATCAGTCTCTGTGCAGCTTCCTCCGAGATGTGCCCAGCAGGGTCACTCTTTCTGAGTATAGACCACCGTATTTCCATGATCCAGTCCAGCCTGCACCATCTCCCACTGTGTCCACAGGGGAGGGTCGAGGGAACAGGCAATTGTGTGTATAAAAAGCTCAAACCCTGGGAGGCCCAGTCCGGTTTCTCTGGGCTGAGGCGGCCTATGCCTTTTAGGGGCCACCACAGAGAGGCGCATACTCTGAGAATGTGAGAGCTCCACTGT
>NW_006187332.1:0-554 GCF_000334495.1 Tupaia belangeri chinensis | reverse complement strand
GTCTCTGGGCTTGAACCAAGAACTCTCACACATGGAATTGCCCCACATGGGATTTCATTTTACCACTGCACCACCACATGGCCCATAAAGTCACTATTGATACTGTTGAATTATCGAACAAATCTGCCATCTTGTTAAGTGTTTTCATTTCAGATAAAATTTCGTAGCTTTGTTTGAAACTTCTTACCATGGCTATGCAAAATATAACCCTAACAAAATGCTCATTTTTTTCTTTTCCTCTGTAGTTTGCAAATATACAAAATATAAGTTAGCTTGAATTTATACTATGTGTCAATGAGGACAAGAAGCTACATACAAAGAAACTGTGACTAAGACGTATTTGTGAATAAACCATCGCACAGAACTCAGCACATCTGAAACCCGACTAGAAACTGCACAACAGTGTCACAGAAGGATGCAGGTGTCCTATCTGACGTGGGCTGTAGACACAGACTGGAAAACAGAAATGGATTTTCCCTGCCCAGTCAGAGCAGAGCAAGGGGGAGGGCCCCACTCTGCAACACTGTCACCACATGGAAGACCAGGCTGGGACC
>NW_006187331.1:0-554 GCF_000334495.1 Tupaia belangeri chinensis | reverse complement strand
TATACGCATACCCAAATATGTATCAATGTAAGTGTACAAATGCGTGTGAGTGTGTATGCGTTTGGGGGCGCGGGGGTGCGTGAGCTCCCTGAGAGCACGGCCCTGGCAGTCTTACCCAGGGTGTATCTCCCACTCCTAGCACAGTGCCTGGCACAGAGTCAGTGCTCAAACCCTAAGTATTTCTGGGTTACATTAATAACCGGGGGGATTGCTCCACTGGTTTCTTTTTGCTGTCTTTTAAGCCCTGTCTCTTAGCAGTTCCCGTGAGCTTCTATAGAAATTCATATTCACAGTTAAAATAACCATCACGTGCATGTAAGGAAGTGTGTTTGTCCAATATCTGACCCGCCATCTGTATGTTGAATGCCCTTTTGAACGTATGCCTCTGAAACCTGTCTCTAGTGCCCACTTATGCTCATTTCAGATCCTTCTTTCTCTGTATTTCATTTCTGTTCTTTCTATCCCCGACATTTATTTTCCTATTTTTAAATTATTTCTCACTAAAGGGGCTTGGAATTTGTGTTGGAGTCAAAGTTTTCACTGCTGCTAAAAAT
>NW_006187330.1:0-554 GCF_000334495.1 Tupaia belangeri chinensis | reverse complement strand
TGCCTTTCCAGGGTCTGATACCTGCTCATGAGAGCTCTGGACTTTTCACTTGTTTGCTTTTCTTCCCTGAGAGAGACAGAAAGACAGAGACAGGCACCCCACGGGGGCCGAGCTGTGCTCGCTCTGTCTTGGCTGGCCTGGGTCCCAGCTGTGTGCTCCCAGGGCGATCCCAGGACAGAGGTGAGGGCCTGTCATGTCCTGCTGAGCCACGGCCAGGCCTCGCTTGGGTTTCACGTCCACTTTTGATCAAGGGGAGTTCAGTGCTGTGTTTTATGAGAACTAGACAGTTTGCTATATGAGGTCATGGAAAATGCATGTTCTAAAAACCGACTATGTATAGATTGAGTTTGGGGCACCAAAGTAAACTGGAGCTTTTACTCCATTTGCCTATGAACTTTTTGAAGACTTTTTGAAGTCCCTTCACATATGGAGAAAAAAAATACTATTTTTCATTTCTTCTTGTATTTTATTGAAATTTGCTGTAGGGTGTATGTACTTGCCAGAGAGACACACAGAGGGGGAGTGAGAAAGCATCCCCCAGGAGAGGTGGCCAC
>NW_006187329.1:0-554 GCF_000334495.1 Tupaia belangeri chinensis | reverse complement strand
TGCTGGAATCAGAAGCTAGGCTGATACATGCATAACAGTCTAGATTGCTGGATTGAGGGTTCAAGTTTTCCCCTGGATTATACCCAGAAGTCTGGTTTGATAGGTCAGGGATTCAAATCCCTCCTTAGGGTGAAGCCTAACAGTTTTCAGGAGTGGCATCCTTCAGTCTCAGAAGAGTAGATCTGCTCCTGGGACTCAATTTCCTGGGGTTGACAGAGAGTGTGTTTGGACACAGTCCAGGGCATACCTACCACTTCTGTTTTCCCCCCTATTTCAGCATCTGGTAAGGGGACTCTTCTAGTTCTCTCCTCTCTTTCGTGCCTTCCTTTGTTCTATCCTGCAAGGTGTGGCATCGTTAAGTTTGAGATGAACTGTCTAGACTAATAGACCTATTCTTGGGGCAGGAAACACCTACTCGTTGTCTGTCTCACAACCACATGGGGAGGCAAAATGGAAAAATAGTAAGAAAGGGAAAAGAGGCTGTTCCTCCCATGATTGTTAGGCCCCTCTGACTTAGAAGGCTTGGTCCTTTATTATTTTTTTAATTTTTTTTT
>NW_006187328.1:0-554 GCF_000334495.1 Tupaia belangeri chinensis | reverse complement strand
AAAAAACATTGATTTGTTGATTCCCATAAAGATTAATAGATTCTTATATTTTTCAATTAAAATCTGTTGCTGTAATTTTTTCTTATGATACAGAAATTTTCCTAAATTGGTCCAGTGTGGCATCCCTTCATGCTGGTGTGTCCTTTTGACATCATCTTTTTGACAGGATTAGGTACTTTTATCATAGAGAAGAAGTAAGACCCCTTATCCCAATGTAGAAAGGGAGAAACACTGTTGGCTAGAAAATAGCCTAGAGTGCCACTTGTTATTTCCTTACCCAATTTTGACTATTAATTACAATTGCAGCAGTCAGGGAGGGCCTGAGAAGTACGTGATGTCCAGAGATGCAGACTCATTAGAGATGAGGGCTTGAATCATACCTTTAGATAAGCACAGTGGTCAGCTAATCAGACAGTAACTGACAGTGTACAGAAACCAGAGTTGTTAAAATAGAAAAGGGAGAATGGTTGGCAGTACGGATTTCAAAACCAGTTGCATCAGTAGGTGCCCTAGTTTATCATACTAACACTCCTTTCTAAGAGTATCTCAAAGGA
>NW_006187327.1:0-554 GCF_000334495.1 Tupaia belangeri chinensis | reverse complement strand
TGCATTTTCTATGAACTTTTTGAAGACTCCTCACATATGTAGTGAATGTGGAAAGGCCTTAACCAAGAGAAATACCAGAAAATGTGTATGGAAGACAAATCCTACAAATTCAGTGACTGCTAAGGCTTTGTCCAGAAATATGTTCTCATTATGTGCACAAGTATCCAAATATAAGAAAGAACCTATTTTTTTAATAAAAAATTGTTTCACAATAATCAGATTTTACCAATTTATGTGGAAAAACCTTAGCTAAGATATATATCCTTACTGTATATGTGAATAATTCCCAAGAAAACCTTTAAGAATGAGGGACATGAAGGAGGGCATTCATTATTTGCACCAGCTTCATCGAGTGTCACAACCTCCATCTTGACTGTTTAATACATTAGGAAAGCTTTCTTACAAAAGATATTTTATAAAAAAATTTTAAACAGATTTTTATGGAAACTTTTATAGAAAATTCTGTAAATAGGAATGCTGTATACTGTGAAAAGATATGCATTTAAATGAAAAAAATGATAGAAACACAAAATAATAACCCTGAGGGGACATAC
>NW_006187326.1:0-554 GCF_000334495.1 Tupaia belangeri chinensis | reverse complement strand
TGAAATTATATATATGTATGTGTGTGTGTATGTATTTAAATTTATTTTTAGGAGGAAACTGAAATTCCTAGAGCTTAAATTATCTGGCCAAGATGACAGTAATAAGTGACAAGAGAGTATAAAGCACAATTATTCATCCTTTTCTACCACACAATTTTATCTTAATCAGAATTTCAATCTTATCAAATAAGGTAATGCATACAAAGTGCCCAGCAGGGAGTGTCTCGTAAAAGTCATTTTTCTCCCTTTCCTACTCTGCTTAAGTGGAAAGGCAGAAAATGTGCCTCATTGAGGGGAATGATCTGGTTTTTTAAAAAGCCCTGGTTCACTGCCCCAAAGCCAAGCACTGTTCTAGGCCTGGAGATGCAAGTGTTAAGTTAGGCACCATCCTTCCCTTCAAGTTGCTTGTTTTCCAATTCAGAAGACACACCTGTGCATGGGAAATATTTCCAAAAATGTAATACCTAACAGGAGAGGTACCTACTGGGAGCTAAAAACACCTGAAGAGAGGATCTTAAGAGTGTCACAAAGATTGACTAAAGAAGTAACCATCC
>NW_006187325.1:0-554 GCF_000334495.1 Tupaia belangeri chinensis | reverse complement strand
TTTTTTAAGGTGTTATTAATCAATATTATAATTCTATTATTCTGAGGGGTTTCAGTCATGATATGTGTCCTTTTTGTTTTGATACAGGGCTGATTTTTTAATCAATTTTATTTAGTCACACTTGAATAAAAAATAAGGGCTCTTTAGTTTCCCTTAGGCCTTCAGGTAACCAGGTTTCCTACCTTGTATTTGGGAGGAAAACTCATACATATGCTGAGGTGAGGGGCTATCCTCATAGGACAGATTGTGGGGCAGTGTCTTGGTGTTCCTCCACACTGGCTGTCTGGAAGAAGAAAGGTTTCTACTGGTGACTGAGACCCCTGGTGGACGGCAACGGGAATGGACACAGCTTCCACACAGCCTCATTGCTGAAGGTGAGTGAAGGTCCTGCCCCAACAATACTTTGAGCTTTCATTTTCTTATTTTCCTTTAATTTTGAAAACGTATTTATTACATGAGAGAGAAATGGGGAGAGAAAGAGACAGACAGAGATAGGAACCCCAACAGAGTCTCCACACTCCAATCTACCCCAGTCTCAGCCAGCCCAGATCATG
>NW_006187324.1:0-554 GCF_000334495.1 Tupaia belangeri chinensis | reverse complement strand
AGTTTGCTAAATCAGGGACATTTGTCCCTGGAA
The DNA here is from genome assembly GCF_000334495.1 of Tupaia belangeri chinensis. NCBI lineage: Eukaryota > Metazoa > Chordata > Mammalia > Scandentia > Tupaiidae > Tupaia > Tupaia belangeri. The sequence continues at coordinate 521 of NW_006187324.1, read as the reverse complement.
TGAGCTAGGTCACTCTGAGACTGCAGCGTGGGCACCTAACAATATCCGAATGAGTTGGAAAAAATATTTCAATGATCCAAATATGGTTTTTCTTCACTGAATATATGATGAACCCAAAAGAATGAAGTGACATTACCAGTGGTTCCAGGGCAGCAATTATAAAATCTAGTACAGAAAACAATATACCATATTGATGAAGGAATTCATCCAGGATTCAGATTCTGGATGCTTTATTTAGCAGCTTCAGACAAACTATTCAGTCACTCTAAGATTTAGTTTACTCATCTGTCAAATACCAGGGGTCTTCGGGCCAGCCCCATGGTACAGTGGTTAAGGGAGCTGGACCCCACTTGGCCAACTGTGTGATTCAAATTCCAGCAAAGCATGAAAAGCATACTGGGCACATGTGCATTCATGCCCTAAATTCTGTCAGGATGGAGAAATGGAACAGAAGGGACTGTGGTGTGTCCACATCCCCTTGAGGGTGCTTTTTCCTTCCCTCCTTCCCTCTCTCTCTCTCT
>NW_006187323.1:0-554 GCF_000334495.1 Tupaia belangeri chinensis | reverse complement strand
GTGATAGACCACAGGAAAGCCTGGGTGGTGAGGGGGCTTTCAGCACGGTGGATGGCTAGTTCATTACACAGGGAGGGAGCAGGAGGGACATCGGAACTCCTGCTACAGGAGAGGGAGTTAGACCTCCCTGCTCTGTTGATAGATGTTTCCAGCTTTCTTCTGCATTTATTTGGAAAAACGCTCAGTTATGTTCATGTATTTGAAGAATGGAAAAGCTCACCGTATAGAGCACGACTTTGCCTCTCTGGTTGTACCTGTTGGAGCCTGCCTTATTGCCTAAGTCAGGTTTGCATCCTCAGATGCCTGAAGGACCAGGCAGGAAAAGTGATTGGATTAAGTGAGTGATAGGGAGTGGTGGGGACTGTGGAAAATTGAAGTCACGCTATGACTAGCTAGGCAGCTCATTAATGCCACATGGAAACACAGGCCCACTGTCGGTGCCGATTGTGTACAAAGCCAATAAGCCGAAAGTCTATTGCATGCCAACTCACTTTAAGGATTTACTTAGTGGCCAGAAGGTGGTATAGTGGTTAGGCACTGGACTCCCACATGGC
>NW_006187322.1:0-554 GCF_000334495.1 Tupaia belangeri chinensis | reverse complement strand
AACATCAGCGCATCACCTGTACCACAGAGTGCGGAAGTCGAGGTGTGGAGCGGTGGAAATAGCTTGTCCAGGTAGGTCAACCAGTTGGTGGCAGCGCAGAAACTGCTATTCGGGTCAGGCATCCTTTGTTACAGGACTATAGTATCAAAGTTAGCTCAGGGAAGCTGCATCAGAATCACCTGTGTCTCTTTTCAGAACTATTTAGACTTTTGGAGGTGAAGCCTGGCTGCTTATTTCTATCTGGGTTCCCCAAATGATTCTGAAGTTGGGTGGCCCAAGGGCCTGCATTTATTCATGAGCACAAGGACTCTTCTCCTGTCTGACTCAGCATGTGAGATCGAAGTGGGAGGAACTCACCAGGAAGTGCCAGTTGGAGGTCTACCAGTGAGCAAAGTGAAGCTGGACAGCCACTTTCTTGGTTTCTTGGTTGGTTGGTTTTACCATTCAAACAGCTTTGCTGTGGCACCCAGGCTCCTGAGGCCTGGGAATCTTGAGTTACAGGGGTATCAGGAGGGACCATGGAGTGTCCCTTTATTCTGACAACTTCTTGGGGG
>NW_006187321.1:0-554 GCF_000334495.1 Tupaia belangeri chinensis | reverse complement strand
CATTACGCTAACTGCTGGTTCCCTCCAAATCCTGTTTTTTGGGGGAGTTTATGGAAGCCTCATTATGTAGGCATGATTGATGAGATTATTAGCCATTGGTGATCAACTTTTAGCCTTTAGGTTTTCTTCCCTCCGTGAATGTTGGAGCTAAAAAGTCTCAACCCTCTAATCCTGCCTTAGACTTTCCTGTGACCAGCCCCATCCTGAAACTACCAGGGGCTGCCAGTCATCAGTCACTTCATTATCACACAGAGATACTTACACATTGAAGATTCTGAAGATTTTAGTTGTATGCCAGAAAACAGGGCTAAAGACCAATTCTACATTTCACAATATCACACTCTCTACCCCTGACACCAACCATTTCAAAGAAGTTCAAATCTCTTTCTGTGGAAAATGGTTTTTACAAACCAAAACCTGGGTACTAGATGTGTTCATTGCTACCGAGACATGATTGCCCCTGGGCCCTTTCCAGTGGAGAGAGCTAGAAAATCTACATTTAGGGTCCAGGTGGTAGCACAGTGGTAACAGCTAGACTCACATGGAAAGGTCCT
>NW_006187320.1:0-554 GCF_000334495.1 Tupaia belangeri chinensis | reverse complement strand
AAGAAGAAAAGCATATGCAAAAAAAGGGACAAAGAAATACTTCAGAAGTTAGAAAGAGAAGCATAAATTAGACCTAGAGTGATAAGAGAAAGACTGATTAACAAAAAATACATATATTTTATATATATTTAAAAATATACATGTAATATTAATATTAAAATAGATCATATATATACATATATGTGATATCTGTATATATAGTATAAATATTTCTGATAGCCAGGGATTAAAGTGGGAAGGGAAGGGCATTTGGGAAGATAACAACTAGAGCAAAAGCTAAGAAGTGGGGATTGTTTTTAAAATTCACAAAGCCCTTTGCTTTTCTTGCTAATGACTGATCTATAAATATAGAAAAGTAAAAGAAAAAAAAGACAAAAAAGGCATAACATCCTATAAATCCCAGGATAACATTTCTAGGAAGACTGGAAAATTACATTATTTAATTGGTACACTCAACTTTCTCCTGTTTCTTTAGCAAGTGTGCCATGAGGTGTAAGGAACTCCAACAAGATAACAAAATTCACACCAGGAAATGGGATCCTCCTGGGGGATGG
>NW_006187319.1:0-554 GCF_000334495.1 Tupaia belangeri chinensis | reverse complement strand
GCGGCTGCATGCCTTGCTCCTTCACCCTTTTCAGGTCTTTGCTCAAGTAGCACCTTCTTCTGGAAGCATTCCCTGACCAAACACTTTCCTGTCTGTGCCAGTCGCCTTTCGCCCTGGTTCTTACATTTCCAGGCTGCATCATGAAAGTAGAGCAAAGAGGGCTAAGAGGGGAAGGTGCCTGATCTGCGAAGGAAAGCCGTGAAATACCAAAATTGCCCCTCTCGTAGGCAGATGAGTGTTAGGCAAAAGCAGAGTCCCGAAAGAGGAGTAAGTGGCTGTACCCTTCAGAAGCTCACCCTCTAAGCAGCTTAGAGAGTAATTTCTGTGTATAGACTCACCCCATATGTATGTAAACTCCTTAATGCTCTGCCTTCACATCCTCTTGCACCGCCTTGGGCATCCAGCGTACAACTTGGACCAAAAGGCAGTCTGAAATCACCGTTACTCTGCCCTTTTGGACTCAGGTTCTGTGGTTGCCCATGTACACTCCATTATTTTTCAGTGCTGGTATATTTGCTGATGGTAACTTTAAACACACACACACACACACACAC
>NW_006187318.1:0-554 GCF_000334495.1 Tupaia belangeri chinensis | reverse complement strand
CATGTGCTCACCAGAGAGAGAGAAAGCACCCTCTAATAGGCCATGGTCATCCCACAATGTTTTTTCCTCCATTCCTTGATCTTGTAGGATTTTGGATACGTGCACACTGGGATCAGAACCACAGTCAGCCATGTGCCATCCAGCTTTGCATGTACAGAGTGTAACCACTGTTAAGGGCGCCTCTCTCTTGCTTGCACATATGCATGCATACACTGTATCATAAATAAATATAAAAGTCACTACAGGCTGACCCACCGATTGTGTTAATAATAATTATAACTATCAGTTATTAGAGAATTATACAGTATAAAGTAACAAAACTATAATAAAGTTATGAAGATTTAGTGAGTTAAGATATGCAAAGTGAAATAACAAAGCCTAGCATCTAGTAAACATGCAATATGTGTTAACCATTGTAACAAAAATAGCAGTCCCAAACGGATCTGAGTGTAGTGACAGGGTGTTTTCAAGTTTGAACTACTGGTGATTAGGGGGAAAACAAGTCGAGTACTACAGTCTTGGTAAAACAAATGATAATCAAAGAATTGAAGTTC
>NW_006187317.1:0-554 GCF_000334495.1 Tupaia belangeri chinensis | reverse complement strand
CACACACACACACACACACATGCACGCACCCTCCTGGTCTTCACACAAGTATGCAACTCTTCACCTGCAATGCCCTACATTCTCGGCTTACCCTATCCACTTTTGTACTTTACAGAAAGTGCCCTGGCTCATTTTTCTACCTGTGTCAGTCCATCGTGACCATGTTTTTCTCTGAATGCCCACAAGTTTGTCAGTGCCTCATCACACATCAAGGGGCTATTTACTGACAGGCACTATTTTAAATTCTATCCCATTTTGTTTTCTGATTCAGATTAATAATGCTATCTTAATATATGTTTTAATGATGCCGTTTAGATCTTTAAAACATCCCTGGGAGATATGTTTATGTGTACATGTATGCACTTGCACATGTATGTTATTACCATTTTATACACATAGGAAAAGGAAGTGCAGAGAGGTCGCACAATAAGAAAAAAAGCACTGGCTTCACCCTGAGACAGACTGAAATATAAATCCAAGCTTAGGCTAAAACTGGCAGAGTGACCTCTCAAAAGTTACTTGAGTGGAATCAGCAGTTAGCGTAATGGCTATGT
>NW_006187316.1:0-553 GCF_000334495.1 Tupaia belangeri chinensis | reverse complement strand
GCATCATCTATGATATGGTCACGTCTGACTTTGAGCCTCAAATATGGATTCAACTGCTGTCCTTGAACTAAGCTGTAGAGAACAGTGATTCTTCGTTCACTGTACATGCAAATTCTATTGTCATAATATAATCCCAAATTCTTTGTGACAGCATTTACTATAAAGGGACATGTCATAAAAGAGAATTTGTTCTCTGTTTCTACTTTGAAAAACGTATAATTCTTATCCATTTCTAGAACGTCATTGAGCGGCTCGTTAATAAACTCTTCAAAGGGGATGAGTGGTTTCCGACAGTCTAGCGTTATAACACTGAGTTCCGTTTCCAGTGGGTCCACGCGAAGACCTTTCTTGTTTCTTCTCTCCTCTCCCAAAAGCTCTTGCAGTGTCAACTCACTGGACTCAGGAATGGGCTCTTCGTCATCCTCCTCGTTATGGTTCGTGTCCACTTCCCCTCCCACCACGTTTGCATAGTAAACCATTTTCAAGCACTTTGAAGCAGCAACAATGGCATCGTCGTCATTCACTAGGTTTCGACTGTTGAACTCGTTGCTTA
>NW_006187315.1:0-553 GCF_000334495.1 Tupaia belangeri chinensis | reverse complement strand
AGCCATTACACCAACTGCTGGTCCCGCAATTGTTTCCTTCTAACACAACTGTTCCCTCTCACGTTGGCTGTTCAGTCTTCCAGGTAACTGTCACTCATTTCTTTCTCTTTGAATCCCAGTCCTTCCCCTCCCTTCTCTCAGCTGCTGACCCTGCTTCCTGCCTCAGTGAGGAAACTGAAGCAGACTGAAGAAGGTTGGCACAGACTCTTCGCTCACCTCTGCCCACAGACCACACCTACACCCACATTCTGCTTTTCCAGGCATTATCACAGATGATGTTTCCTTGCCTTCTCCTAAAGGATGTCTCTCCATTTTCGTACCATGCTTCATCCCCTTCTCCTTCTCTCAAGGAAATCACCTGCTCTTAGCATTCTTCCCTTTTTCAGTGCAACATCCCTCTCTGATGGGTACCATCAACATTCACATATGCTGCTATTTCTTCCATCTCAAAAAAGAACAAAACCTAACAACTTGCATTTGAGCTCATTTCATCTCTTAGACACCTTCTCAATTAAAAAAAAATTAATATTTATTTAATTTTATTTATTATTAT
>NW_006187314.1:0-553 GCF_000334495.1 Tupaia belangeri chinensis | reverse complement strand
CGCTTTCTGTCTCTCTGATGAGCACATGCGCAAAAACCTCTCAAAAAGAAACTCCGGTGGGGAGTTACTTGCAATGACCTGGCCAGGAGGGAGGCCAGGGGACTCTTCGGGAAAGCAAAGCTCTCAGGAGCAGAGGCAGAGCGAGGCATGCGTGCAGCCCAGGGACAAGCTGGGGATTCCTCATTCTTGACACCTTGTGCACGGCACTGAGCCCGGCATCGGGAGCTTTATATACTGTGTCATCGGGAAAGTTGGGGCACATTTTTGCACAGAAAACCAGAAAACTAGGGATGGCTTTTCTGAGGACCCAATACACTGTCGAACACGGCCCTCCCAGCAGATCTGCGAGTTACTAGCCCGTTTCACAGATGAGAAGGCGGAGGCAGAGGCATGGACCAGCTACTCCGAATGGCTACGCTGCAGCTGGGCCATCTGCCTGCCTGGAAGGCAGGCCCCGGAGCGCTGCAGCCTGTGTCTACTGCACCTGCTGCTCTGGCCACCCCCGAGGGCCCCCATCCCTCCCTTCACGCAGACACAAGTGCTCTGCCTTCAG
>NW_006187313.1:0-553 GCF_000334495.1 Tupaia belangeri chinensis | reverse complement strand
ATGGAACAGACATACTTTACCTAGGACCTGATGTGAACAAGAAGGGCTTGCTTGCTCAGTGGCTCTTGCAGGACCAGAGAACTTGCATTACTACAGGCAGACACTAGAGGGAGCAAGAGACTGCTAGCTCCTCAAGAAAGCAGCAAATCACTGTAGTGAGAAAAATCACACACCAAGCTTAAGAAGACCCATTCCTCTCAAAGCCTTAGAATCTCTATTGGAGCAGATCAGAGAAGGTCTTGCCCTGTACAAATCCAGTACATGAAGACTGGAAGGAGTCTATTTATCCAAATACATAAATCCCACCAAAAATAACAAAGCATATGAACACACAGGGAAACATGGCTCAGTTAAAGGAACAAACCAAACCTCTAAAAATTGACCCTGAAGAAACAGAGATCAACAAATTTAAATTATCTGAAAAATGTGCAAGACAATTTTATTAAAGAAATTTAATGCACTACACAGAAACTAAATTAAATCAGGAAATCTCATCAATAAAATAATATTAGCAAAGAGATCCTATCCAGCTATCTACATATAGATATATATA
>NW_006187312.1:0-553 GCF_000334495.1 Tupaia belangeri chinensis | reverse complement strand
AAACCCCCTGGAGAGTCAGAGCGGCTACACAGCCTGGTCCTCTCCTTGTCGCCCACCCACTGCCAGGCCCAGCTGCCCGGGCCTTGCTCCGGGCTTGTCCGTGCCCTGCTCGCATCTCCTGGCACACTGAGGCACGGACTGCCACATGCCACACCGGATGCCGCGGAGGAGGGGGAGCGTGGCCCTCGGAGTCATGGTCCACCCCAGATTGGTGCTCTGAACATGCATCTCGTGTCTGTGAGGACCCCCTCTCCCCCTGGGGCTCAAGGCCCTGCAGAGCCTGGCCAGGGTTACTTCTCATAACAGCAGAAGCCCGAGGGAAACCACAGGAGCTGCAAAGTCGCAGCGGGACGAGGAGGGGCTGCCATGGCCCTGGGAATGAGAAGAGCCAGTGGCCTCTCAGGGGCGGGAAGAGGAGGAAGGGGCCAGCCCCTCGGGGTGTGCGTGGCCTTTAAGCACGGAGCTTAGGTGACAAGAGCGTTTCACGGGGCTGAGCTGCGCCCGGAATGCTGCCCTGCGGGCCATCCCGTCTGGGCCTGTAGGCAGCCATGTC
>NW_006187311.1:0-553 GCF_000334495.1 Tupaia belangeri chinensis | reverse complement strand
AGCCATTACACTAACTGCTGGTCTGGTCCCAGGATGCCAACATCTTTTGATCATATTTTCTGTAAATCAAATTTGTTTCCAGATTTTGTCATTTTTAGTAGTTTCCTTCTTTTTTTATTTTTAAAAGTTTATTTATATCTTCAGAGAGAGAGATAAAGACAGAGAGACAAGTGCCCCCAACAGAGTCTCCATGCTACGATCTACCCTGGCCTCAGCCTATTCCAGATCATGAGAATATGCATGCTCAGCATGTTCAAGGAGGTCACTGGGCATGATCCTGGAAACTTCCCACATGATGAGGCTCACAGAACATTGTGTTACTGTTGTGCCACCTCCCAGCCCTGGTTTCTTGCTTCTTGCTCAAATTTAAAGACTAATTAAAAATATATATTACACACATTTATTTTTATTATACTATTTTGTTCATCTCAATGTCTGAAGCATTTAAGAGACTGATTCTGGTCGCTGTAGTTTCTACTGCCTCTCACTTATGTTATCTGGTTTACTCTTTGTGAAATTTTTGAGAAACAGAAGTTTATTTTCCTTAGAACTT
>NW_006187310.1:0-553 GCF_000334495.1 Tupaia belangeri chinensis | reverse complement strand
AAAAAAGAAAGAAAGAAGGACCTCAGACAATGTGAGTTGCATTTGGCAAAGGATGAAAGAGGAGAAACAAGGAAGGTAGGAAGTGAGGGAGGAAAGAGAAGGAAGACTTCTGCTCTCTAGAATATTCTCCAAAGCCAGAGTCCAGAAGCTCTTCAGCAAGGTGTCAGGGGCAGAGGAGGGAAGAGGACAGGCAGCACGAAAGGGAGTGCTGCCCATGCTCAGCGAGAGCTCACACTCTCCTGCCAGCCCTGGACGCTCCACATCCATCCACTCAACTGCCCCCGGCCCGGGAAACACCAGAGGCTCCTGCCTCTGTCCCAGTTCATGCCCTTTCTTCTATCTGCGCTGGTCTTTCCCCTCCTCTTCTCTTTGTCATTCTGACTCCTTCAAGACTAGACCTACATTTTCCCTGAGAGGTTCTGCCACCAGCTCTTCTCTCTCCCAGACCCTTCCTATTGGGCCGTCAACCAGCTTTTGCTCACATTCCTGGTATAGATCTTGACAGAGAATGTTTGTCTCTCTGTCTCTCCCTTCTACAGATGCATTCATCCAT
>NW_006187309.1:0-553 GCF_000334495.1 Tupaia belangeri chinensis | reverse complement strand
AAAAAAAAAGAGTGCCCAAACTGAACCTCACAATCATCCACGGAACTTCTGTTCTGACTCAGCAGACTTCATATCCCCTCTCCTCTCACTGGGACTATCACACCGCCAAGCCCAAAGCCAAAGAGGCAGGAACGTTTTCCTCCAGGATGCTCAGGTAGGCATGGGACGCTGGGCAGGAAAATAGAACCCAATTACAGGAGGGGCAAGTAGTTCAAATAGGTATTCAGTCCGTCACTCCTACCTTGTATGTACTGAGCTCCTGGTCTTTGGGTTAAATCCCAGCATTTTGAATCTTTGCTGAGAGGATTGATTTTGTCTTTAACTAACAAATCTCTTTCACAAAGACTCATCCTTAGTCTGTGACATTTTCTAATTTAATTTATTTAAAATGTCCTGACTCTACCTAGTATAAAACGTTTTATTTAAATGACTAAAGGCCATATAATGGCAGACACGATGGAAAGGACTTAGGCTTAAGCAAGCTCAATATATTTTTGGAGGTTTTTGCCATAGAGTGTGCGCGTTTGTCAGAGAGAGACAGAGAGGGAAAGTG
>NW_006187308.1:0-553 GCF_000334495.1 Tupaia belangeri chinensis | reverse complement strand
TGCCCTGATCAATTTTTGAAAGGGCTAAGAGACTGAAGGGTTTCACAAATCCAGTTGGTGGAGTGAAGGCTAAGCACTCCCTGTTCTTGCAATTTGATCGCCAGAGCTGGTCAGGATGGAACTCATTGTATCAATTACATGTTGGGTTGGTTGCATAGAACAGAAACCTAATATACCTAAGGCTCAAATACAAAACATTTTGTCCTCCCATGTAAAAGAAACCCAGAGGTAGACATCTGGGGGTTACCTGGCAACCAGCGCCTTCCAGCTCATCAGCCTGCCTTCGACAGGTATTGGCTAAGCCCAGCCGCCCGGGAGCTAACACATGTAAAATAGTCCTAGAGAGAATTATCCTGGGTCCAGCTAACAGTCAGGGCTTTGATTATTTGTGGCAAAGTTGAGAGCCTATGTGGGGTTAGGCCACCAGCAGTCCCTGCTGTGGCATGATTTGAGCTGATTGAGCTGAATGCTTCAGGAGGTGCATGGCATTCTCTTAGGAGTGTCTGTTGTGGCCCTTCTTGACTCAGAGGCCAAAAACCAGACAATAAAACAG
>NW_006187307.1:0-553 GCF_000334495.1 Tupaia belangeri chinensis | reverse complement strand
CTGCTGGCCCCCAGGCTTTGTTTTAAACACTTACCTCTTTCTCACCTTGCAAAGCAATCTCCAGCCTATGCTCCACAGAGATCCTTCTAAAATGCAAACATTTATGCCTAAGACCTTCTGGGGCTCCCGGTTAAACTGAAATTGGAGATAAAAACTCAGCCTGGGCCATAAGACCCTGATAGTTACGGCCCTCTCATCCCTCCTTTATTTAAAGTTTATTTTATTTCTTCTGAGATGAGAGAAAGAGAGAGAGGGAGGAAGACATTGCTCTCAACAGGTCTCTTCACACCGTGATCCTTGCCCTCCCGCCTTCTAGGGTCATGACTGCGCATGTTTCAGGTTGACGGGGATCGGAACTGCAGTCTCCCATGGACTCCAGCTCTAGAGTCGTGCTCTGTCTGCACCATGGCAGCTGGGCCCATCTTACTGTTATTTTTTTCCTGTACCTTTTGGAGATAGAACTGATTTACATGACATAAAATTCACCCCCTTCCCTTTTTCAATTTGCTACAGGTTGTACTCGCCTGAGAGAGAGAGAAAGAGAGAGAGAGAG
>NW_006187306.1:0-553 GCF_000334495.1 Tupaia belangeri chinensis | reverse complement strand
GCCCTGGGGCTTGGAGGAGAGGTGTACCTGGGAGACTGGTCCCTCCCAGACAGAGGTCAGATTAACAAGTAGTGTGTTATTTGTAGGGCAGGTCAAAGTGGCATATATGTGAGGAAGGGCTGTTTGGATGCAAAGCAACAACTGTACACAAACTGGCGTTGTGCCTAATTCAGGAGAGCATGTCACATTAATGAGCGTAATTATTCTTGGATTGAGCTGGGAGTCCCTCTGAGGTGTAGGGAGCCTCGAATGAATTTAGGGAGCCTGAGTACTGCATCCTAAACAGTGGCCTGAGCCTCTGTAGGACATTCACCTCTTCCATGTGGGAGCCCATACTGAGACCTGCGTAGCAGACCTATTTCTCTGCAGGGGGACAATTGTAACAATAGTGGCTCGGCTCTTCTGCTCCTATCCACAAAATAGGTTGTTTCATTGTCCTGGCACTTTGGGAGGATGACCAAGTCAAGGCAGAATTTGTAGCCCCATCACTGGTGCACAAATGCCAGCTGCCTCGGGAGCCCTGGAATGTTTATGAGATCATAAATCCTGGGCA
>NW_006187305.1:0-553 GCF_000334495.1 Tupaia belangeri chinensis | reverse complement strand
GGAGCTAAGCTGTCATCAGGCCTCACTAATGCGGAGTAGCAGCACGCTGAGAAACAGGCTCTCAAAAAGCAAAACCCAAAGTCTCTGATGTGCAGTTTTCCATGGTGCAGATACTTTCACCATGGCCAGCTGCTTAGAACCAGCTCAAAAAAACAGCCTGCTCTTTCAAGCCAGTGGGAGCTGGGCCCAGCACCTCCCAGACAGACCCTTGTTGGTCACCATGAGGCTACACGGCCTTCTTGGATCATAACAGCAAACTCCTCTCAGAAAAGAGCAAGCTAATGCCTATGAATGCCCTTGGGACTAGGCATGAAAGAAAAGAAACAAGAAAGGGGAGAGGGTTATGGAACAAGAAAGTAAAGAGAGAGAAAACTCATTCATTCAGGCAGGAGTGCTTTCATTCATTCCACAAAGGCTTACTGAGCACATTCCAAGCTTGCGATATGTACTTGGGACACAGACGAGTACGAGAAGCAGAAGCTGGAGGCCCCGAGAGCTTGGGGAATGTGGAAGTGTGCGAGACATACAGATTCTTGAGCACATACGTGATAGA
>NW_006187304.1:0-553 GCF_000334495.1 Tupaia belangeri chinensis | reverse complement strand
TTACTTCCTCCAGGGCCTTCCGCACGGCTGCTGACCAGAGTGACCCTTCTGAATGCCCACGGGTGTTCCATTGTCTGTGTACACTGCATTTTCTGTATGCATTCATCAGTTTGGGGGCACTTAGGCTGATTCCATGTTTTAGCTGTTGTGAACAGGGCTCTAAGCGGCATGTGGGTATGTCTCCAACACACTATTTTCCTTTCCTGTGGGTGTGTACTTCCTAGTGGACTACTGGATCATCAGTCCGAGTTAAAGTCCTCTTTCTGTCACGAACAACTCAGTGTACAACTGTATTTATTTTAAAAAATAAAATTTAGTGATTGCCTGTAGTGTGGTGTTTATATTTTGAACAATGTAGGCCCACGATCATGTAACATTGTACTGCTTCACACGCTGTGCATGTACCTTCCAACAGCGTGTGTCGAATCCCTCGCTCCCATCCCTTGAATAATGTTTTCATTCATTTCACTCGTCCATGCGCTGTGATTACCCAATACCTTGTCGTCATTCGGACTTTCAACCAAACTGTTTTTTGTTTTGTTTTGTTTTGTTT
>NW_006187303.1:0-553 GCF_000334495.1 Tupaia belangeri chinensis | reverse complement strand
ACGGTTTGAATGGAACATCAATCAAAACCTCGCTGGAGTGATTGGCCGTGCTGCAGCCTGTCATTTGGGTGTTCACACCTCCCAGCCACAGCCAGTCGTAGCCATGACACTCGAGGAACCACGGTTGCTCTTCCAAGTCCACACATGAGCGTCACGGCATAGAGGAAAACACTTCATGGAGACTTCGGCTCTACTATTCTGGGATTCTGTGACTTTCATCCAAAAAACAGCTCCGCGGACCACACTATCCCTGACTAGAAAGCAATAACTACCTTGCCCGTTTTCCAAGGGTAATGGAGGCTAGAAGGATAAAATGGATGGGAATTTAAACGCCAAGGTCTATACAAATGTTAACATGAGCCAACATTTTTAATGCTCTGTGTGTGCTGGACACGATTCTAGATGCTTTGTATTTGTTGGTTCATGTAATCCTTCCAGTAATCCTATAAACTAAGTATTATTAGTCTCATTTCCAATGTGTGTGTGGGGGTGGGGGAGGCACAAAAAGTCCAAGGAACTTGCTAGGGTGACAGGACCAGTAATGCAAGATCCG
>NW_006187302.1:0-553 GCF_000334495.1 Tupaia belangeri chinensis | reverse complement strand
CACTAGACACAAATGGACAAATATATAATTCCACTTACATGAGGTACCTAGAATAGTCAGATGCATAGACAGCAAGTAGACTACAGGTTTCTAGGGACAGAAACTGAATGTGGAAGTCATTGTTGAATAGGTAGACATTTTTATTTCCAGATGATGAAAAAGTTTTGGGCATGTATTGTAGTGATGATGGCAAAACAATATGAATACTTAATACCACTGATTTGTACACTCGGAGTTAAAATGGTCAATTTCATGTTATATATATTTTATCATAATTTTTTAAATGTAAAAATATCAGGCTACTACTTTTTTTTACATTTTTAGCTTTATGAAAAACCTCATAATATTACTACTTTAATTTCAGCAATGTGATTATTTTTATAAAGTGCTATGAAAATTTCTCAATAGCATGGCTTGTACATAACGATGCTTTGGAATCGTTTGTGTACTTTGACCTATTGGGCTCTATAAATTGGAAATAAATAATAATGAGTCTTTCAATTGTTAAAACTTGGCTGACTGTAGAAAAGATACTGAATGATGAAGTGGGGAG
>NW_006187301.1:0-553 GCF_000334495.1 Tupaia belangeri chinensis | reverse complement strand
AGGATGATAAAAAGTAGAAGGTGCACTTCTTTGCCCTGTGAATGAAGTAGCTATAATTGAATTACATCTATCTAACAGGAACTAATTATTTTTAAAGTAGTATGGACGGCAGAGTTCTACCTTTATTACTCAAAGACAAAGCCACACATGAACAAATGAAACCCAGGCGAAACTTTCCATCGTGACCTTAACTAGTGGTTATCATTGAGGGACCTCGAATCGGACTCACGGGGCTTAATTTACTGTCTTTGTAAGTTTGTCCATTTGAAGGTTCTGCCTTGGAAGGCCAACCTTTTGCTGAGCAGTGCCAACCGAAGCCCTGCTTGGGAATTCCGCGATGCTCTGGGATCTCAGGTGACGTGCCTACGTACTGGGTCGTCGCAAAAGTCATATATTTTTTTCTGTTTCGATGCAACGATGCACCGTGACTTTTCCGACGACCAGGGAAGTTAGCCCTGGGTCAAGGCACAGCTACTTGGTTACAGGTCCGTGCTTCTCCGCCAAACGGCAGCTGGTTTCGTGACGGCACACTCAGCGGCTGTTGTCACAGGTG
>NW_006187300.1:0-553 GCF_000334495.1 Tupaia belangeri chinensis | reverse complement strand
TTAAGGCATGATTCCCTCCTAGCAGGATCTCATACTAATTTTCAGAAAATAATTTCCGACTCTACCTTTTCAGATCACATGAAAGTAAGAATGAGGGGTTTGCAACAAAACCTTCGGAGTACAACTGTGAATCAGTATTGATATAGTCAGTCACAAGAGGCTTATTAAACAAAATACTAAACTGTTTTCCAGATGTGCTAATGTTTTAGATAAAAACAAACAATTATTACTGGAAAGTAAGATGACCTATTAGATAGGCGGTTATTCAGGTACAATTAAAAGGACACAGAAATGGGCCCAGCTGCAGTGGCACCAGCAGTAAGGAGTTGCTACAGGAGTCTGGGCCTCCGGGGCAGCCCTAAGTTTAGTCTCCAGAATTACCTTAACAGGCCAGGCATATTTTGTGGCCCTCTAGTTCTGGGTAATTTGGAGGCTATGGCAGGAAGATTGCAACATGGCAAGACCCTGTTAAAACTACCTATCTCTGGGCCAGTTGGTGGCATGGTGATAAAGGTTGCTGAATCCCACATGGCTGACTGAAGTTTGAGTCCAA
>NW_006187299.1:0-553 GCF_000334495.1 Tupaia belangeri chinensis | reverse complement strand
ATCTTTGAAAATCCAATGTGTATAACAATCCTATTTATAATGCACAGTGCCTCTTAGGGGATATGGCTCTGTCTATATTCAAAGTTATCAGAGGCCTACTTTGTGTGAAACAGATTTTTTTCCTTCCCAACCCAACTATCTCTTCATTTTTAGAAAGTGTTTCATTAGTCAATGAAACTACTACTTTACTTTCTAGATTGACTGTTACAAATCATTCTCATTTTCTTAGTCGTTGGAGAATTTCTTTTCCAATAACAAATTGTTCCCACTTATACTGCATAATATTAAAATTTGTTTCTTCTCTTTCCATTCTTTTTATTTTTTCTTGTCTTTCTCTTTCTGCTCTTTCATTTTTAAACAATTAAGTTCTAAATTTATTAGCTTGGACACAGATAAATAGCTGTGCTGGACAGAAAAGGAAACTATAGTGGCCCAGTAAGAGAAGTCATAGACAAAGTAGGGAGAGAAAGGAGGGAGAGGAAGTGATGTGTACAGGAGAGCAACGTAGAATGTCATGTTAGTGACCAGGCAGGGGGAGCAGGCAGTGTGAGAA
>NW_006187298.1:0-553 GCF_000334495.1 Tupaia belangeri chinensis | reverse complement strand
ACCTCTTCGTAATCTTTACATAAAATTGAGGCTCCAGGAGGACGCAGGGGTTTGTCCTAAGGCCCTGTGTGCCCTGATGTTCCCCAGCTTGCACTTGTTGAGGGGTCAGCCATGGCGGGAGCTCCCCCTGGTGCCCAAGCTGTTTGAGACTCTTGCCTCCTGTGCCTGCTGGACCGTCCAGACACTCCTAGCTCCCTGGTCTCGGTCAACTTTCGCAGTCTTTCTCCAGCCTTCCATCCCAATTCCCATACGTGGGTGCTTCCTTCTGGGTGTGTCCCATCAGTTACCATTTTTCTGCCTCTCTTTCCTCCCTGCTTCTCCAATGCTTCCCTGCCAGTTTCCCAGCTCTGTTTGCTCTTTCCATATGTGGGCAGAGCTGGAGACCTAACCCCAACAAATAAACAAACAATACACAAAAACGGAGGGGACTCAGAACTGACCCAAGTTTCCTACAGTGTCCCCTGGGTGGCTGCAAGAAAAGTGAGGCTTACCCCCGTTCTGGGCTGAGGTGGGGGGTAGAGGGAGTTCAGAACAAAACTGCAAATCCCAGTAG
>NW_006187297.1:0-552 GCF_000334495.1 Tupaia belangeri chinensis | reverse complement strand
AGCCACTTGAGCGTGTTGGGTGGCGGAGGTGGCAGTGGCAGCTGGGTATGTGAACTGCCACGTAAGATAGTGGAGGTCAGCTCTGTGGTGTACAGAGGGTCAGGGGTCCCAGCCTCTGGGGATGCAAGGATAAGAACAGCCCCTATCAGGTTGGGGTGGTGAAGAGTGCTCCAAGGGTGGTGTGCATTGGTGGGATTTGGTGTTGCCATTAAGTTGCTCTTGGCCATCTTGATGTTGGCTTTGGAAAACACTAGCCTCAGGGTCTGTGAGTTCTCAGGATCAAAGAGAATACTGTTCTGTTTGTTCTTGGTCACTTCTGCTCCTGCCCAGCTGTGGAAGATCACAAATCCAACAGGATGTTTGGAGGTGAGCTTGATCACAGAGCCTTCCTACCCCTTGAATGGCTAGAAGGGCAGGTAGAGGTCTGTGGGTTTAATGGCCACTACACTGACAACAGCATCTGGACCTCTTCCTCCAGGGTGCTAACGAAGCCCTGCTCGCCGTCTGACATCAGGCTGCTCAGGGTGTGGGTGAGGGGAGTCAAGGGGGGGG
>NW_006187296.1:0-552 GCF_000334495.1 Tupaia belangeri chinensis | reverse complement strand
ATCTTTCTGTTCCTGCCAGAGTGCAGACATGCGGTATACATCGAGTGGGGATGTACAAGGGCTTCTCTTAACCCAGCACACATTTATATTCTAAAACTTGTTGAACCGGCGATATTACCACAGCAAACCATCTTTCCTAAAAAGACCTAGTGCACTTCCAGACAATCTCCTGAACACGCAGACAAGTTAAAGGAATTACATATTACTCATCTGTTTTCTGATGTTTGGTCTTTTTCTTTTTACCTTTCAAGAAATTGCTATTGAGGGGCCAAGGAAGGAGCTGGGGAAGTGCAGCCAAGAGGTTTTTAGGCTGAGGCCACTTGGCCTAGCTATAAAGCCACAATTTTCTCAGTGTGAACCTGTGCTTCGTAGCACACTGAAGGCTCCTCTCACATAACTACTGAGGGGGCAATGTTACCCAGAAACACGATATCCCCTCGTGGCTGTCTGTCCCCGGGTATGTGGCCACCTGGGCTGACCTGGCAGCTGGGTTCTCACACAGGCAGCTCTCTGTCTCCGTGAGCGCACCTGGGCTTGGGGACGGCTGCAGCA
>NW_006187295.1:0-552 GCF_000334495.1 Tupaia belangeri chinensis | reverse complement strand
GGGGGGGAACTCCAGTGTATGCCAGGCGTTGTGCTGGACACTTTCTTAATAAAAAGATCATTTTAATCTTCAAACAATCATGGTAACTAGACAGCATATTTCCATTTTACAACTGACGAAAGTGGGACGTGTAATAAAGGACTTGCCCGCCGTCACCCACCTTGTGGGACAACGCTGTGCTCCGGCCACAGGCATACAGTCCATCCAGGCAGCCCTGAGAAATGGCCCCTGGGCTGCCTGCTTTGTATCTCTACAACTGCAGAACGAGTCATCATGTCCCATCCTGGCCCCGGTTTTCTCATCAGTAAAAGGGAGCAAGAACGCCTGCCCCGACTCATTCACAGGATTTCTGTGAAATGCCACTGTGATAACGGATATAAAAGCTCCTTGCAAACTGTCAAGTCTGTGCGTGTCTTAGGGGCTCAAACAACTGATGCTGAATAAGGTCAGCCTTGGCTAAGCAGACAGAAGGAAGGGGAAAATATCTGCACTACCAACTCCTGCTTGCCTGGCCTTTTTGGGTAGTATATGACCCAGGGGATGTACCGGCTA
>NW_006187294.1:0-552 GCF_000334495.1 Tupaia belangeri chinensis | reverse complement strand
AAGAAAAATCAATCAATACTAATGGCAATATAACATAGATATTGGAAATATCTGCCGAAGACTGCACTATTATAAAAATATTCTAAAATTTAAGGATGAAATGTTTTGAAATAAATGGAAAGACTGAAAGTTTTACCCAGAAAATAGAAGATATAAAGAAAAGCTAAACTGAAATTTTAGAGCAGAAACCAAATGTAAAAATAGTAAACAAACAAACAAACAAACTTACAAACTTACTACAATAGATAGGCTCAATACTAGACTATAAATGACAGGAAAATAATAATCTACTGACCTTTAATATAGTTCATTAAAAACTCAATCTGAACATCAGAGAGAAAAATGAATTTTTAATACAATAAACTGAGCCTCACGAACCTACAGGACAATGTCAGAGAGTCTAATGTACAAGCCAGAGAAAGAGGGTGGTTCAATGGTAATGCTAAACTCACATGGATAGGTTCTGGGTTCACATCCCAAGAGCCTCCTGTACATGCTAGGGACCCATGTGAATGTCTGTGATCTAAGATGACTAAGGCTAGGGTTAGCTCA
>NW_006187293.1:0-552 GCF_000334495.1 Tupaia belangeri chinensis | reverse complement strand
AGTGCACACACCCTCTGGCAATTACAAAATATTTTTTATTTAGAAACAATCTAAGTTTGAACCATTAGGGGAGGATGGCAGAGGGGACTGGATGGTCCGGGAGGGCTCAACATTCCACGGCAGAGATTGGGCCAGGACTCCAGGCCCTCTTGGGATGGAGAATCAGAAGCAAGGAGGGCACACGCTTTGGGACACTTTACAAATTTCCCAGGACGGAGACTTGGACAGAGTGCAGGGCATGGTTGGGATGAGATGAGCCACCAGCAGTGAACAGGTACCCGAGTGAGCGCTTCTGTATAGTCAAGGAGTAGGTCCAGCGTCATGGAGCACGTGGGGTAAGGAGGGAGAGAAGACAGCAAATGGTGAGTATGTCTAGGCACCCTGTTAAGAAGGCAAACAGGGCCAGGTGGTGGTGCAGTGCTTATGCAACTGGACCCACACGGGGAAGGGCCACAGTTCATATCCTAGGACCTCGCCGAGCAGGTGGGGCATGTGTACATACAGTCCAGGCTGACCGAGGTGGGGTGGATTGTGGTGTGAGGACCCTGTTGG
>NW_006187292.1:0-552 GCF_000334495.1 Tupaia belangeri chinensis | reverse complement strand
GAGCCTTTTCTCCCCTGGAACTTCTCCACACTCTCCTCCTGCCTGAGGACAAAGTGTTCTTCCCTCTGCACTTTGTGCGTGCTGTCTCCACGCCCGTTCGTGGGTCTGTGTGGCGTACAGTGGACAGAGGGGTTTCTACCACCCAAGACTCTTGGCCCTTGCTAGGGAGCTGGGAGACTCCTCTGCCCATCCCTGACAACTCAGAACTTAATCTCCAAGTCAGTATAAGGCAGGATGGTTTTCAAGGTGTACTGAATATTTCCCTAACTCACATTATGGCTAAGATACATGGTTTACACAACTTTGCATTACAGTATTTTTTTCAAAGGAAGAGTTTATAGGATTATAAGACTGCACCCATACCTCCTTCAACTAGGCAATCCTGGCACATAAACCTGCCTTTTCACTTCACAGTGTCCTCTTCTGTAGAAATGAAAGGCAGTTCTAGATTCTCCCAAATAAGTTTATATTCAGACTAGATATGAAACTAAGCAAAACATAAAAATAAATAAAGTAGAATATTTAATACAACAATTCTGATATATATATATA
>NW_006187291.1:0-552 GCF_000334495.1 Tupaia belangeri chinensis | reverse complement strand
GTGTAGTGTGCTGGGTTGTGTCACAGTGTGTGGAACCACACTTGTGTCACTACTTGGGGCTGATGGTAGGTCTTGTCAAAGATCTTAGATTTATGCAATGTTTATTTACTGTGTGTTAAGGTTATTTCTCAGAGAAATACAGATGGATTTTATAGGGAAGTTGAGGATGTGGTTGACTCAATTCTAGGTAAAATCCGCATCAAGTAAATATGCATCTGGAAAGGGTTTGCACGCACCAGTTTTCTGAGTCTGTTGGCATCTCGAAAGCCTGTCACCTGTTGAAGCAGCATGGTTGGATAATTGCAGTACTAGGGTCTCTGCAGTTTGCCGGACGGTGTGAGCATACACCAGAGAGATGGCAAGAGAGTGAGAAACGCCCGTGGGGTGACCACATCACAATCTCTTCTGTCTCTCCCTCCTTTTGGGACTCGGGGCACACGTGCACCCTGCTGGGAGTGCAGTCAGCCTTGGGGTCAGCCACCTTAACCTCCATTTCTTTTTATTGCTTTTTTTTTCATTTATTTTAAAAAATTATTATTTATTAAATTTTAT
>NW_006187290.1:0-552 GCF_000334495.1 Tupaia belangeri chinensis | reverse complement strand
AGAAGAAAAAGAAAAAATCCTTTAAAGATTTAGATTTAAAAGAAGTAACGCGCATCATTTTCTCTGACATACTGCAGAAAAACTAAATATGTAAACACAAAAAAGGCAAAAAAAGCAAATTTGGCAAAATATTTTTAAATGTCAATCTGGATAAAGGGTATTTAGGAGTTCCTTATACCATTCTTGAACTTTATCTGTATATCTGAAAATATCTTCAAAAATTTAAAAAGTTTTATTTGTAGATATTTACTGAAATACCACTGAATGCAGGCATTAAAGGCCACAAAATTAATTCCAAGTACTGCTTCATTTGG
Organism: Tupaia belangeri chinensis; assembly: GCF_000334495.1. Taxonomy (NCBI): domain Eukaryota; kingdom Metazoa; phylum Chordata; class Mammalia; order Scandentia; family Tupaiidae; genus Tupaia; species Tupaia belangeri. Next base: position 238 of record NW_006187290.1, on the reverse strand, counting down.
AGTCCATGGATTTTGATATGTAACACTTTCATCTATCTAAATAATTGCAATTTCCATTTTTATTTTGTCCTACTTGGGAGAGTGTTACTTTCCAATGGCTGTGGACTGTGATTTTTGCTGTGGATTCTAGATTTTTTGCTTTCTTTTGTAAACAAATTGCTTTTCCTTTTTTATCTCCTCCTCATTTTTTCTTCCCTACTTTTGTTAATTTTTTTCTTTTTTTGAAGAGGTTTTTTGC
>NW_006187289.1:0-552 GCF_000334495.1 Tupaia belangeri chinensis | reverse complement strand
CCATTGTAAGGACTTTGATTTAGGGGAAAGTAGGAAGCCATTGGGAAACTTTAGGTTGGAAAGTATTGTGATCTGATTTTCTGCCTTACGTAGTTTCGCAGCTGTCATGTCATATAATGTGGCAAGGCAAGGATGGAAGCTGAGAGACCACGGAGGAAGCAGTTCCAATAATACAGGGAAAGGATAATGGTGATTAGGACTAGATTGGTAGCAGTAGGAGTGATGAGCAAATATCCTGATGTGTTTTGAAGGTAGAGAAGAAAGGATTTACTGATGGGTCAGATGTAGACTGATAGAGAAGGAAGAATCTAGTGAGGTTCCAGGGTTTGCTGGCCTGAGGAACAGAAAAGATGGGACCATCTTTATCAAGGTGCGGAATACTGCAGAAGGAACTGGAAATCAAACGTATGGATTTGCAAGTATTTAGTTAGAGATCTATACATAATGGACATCCAGTGGAGATGGAGATTAGGCAGATAGATGCATAATATTGAGTTCCAGGGCTAGAGATAAAAATAGGACGATATTGGGACCAGCAGTTGGCGTAATGGC
>NW_006187288.1:0-552 GCF_000334495.1 Tupaia belangeri chinensis | reverse complement strand
ATGGAGCCACCCTGAGTGTCCGCAGCTGGCTGCTGGATGGCACCTGCAATACCTGGATGCAGTGGGTCCCGGTCAGCCACGGGAAGGACGGAATTCCACCACTGAGGGCAATGCGTGCAGGAAGAGCTAAGGGAACCCGCCGGCTCTGCAGGACAGGTGCTGTGTTCTTGTCATGAGCAGAGGGGAGCCCCCACAGCACAGACGCAGCCGCCTGACCGGGGACGGGGACAGTCACAGGGGCAGGGGTGCGGCCTGAGGTCGAGCGGCTGAAGCGAGGACTCTGAAAGCTCGGCACACCGCCACGACCCCTGCGGGGAAGGCTGTCTGCCCTGATGGGGTCGCAGTGGCACACACATACTGGAAGTCACACCCTACCCATAGTATGTATGGCCAGTCCACGTCCGGAGGTGGCGAGGGCTGCCATGTGACTCAGCGAGTTCCGTGTTACCCAGGACAGGTTGGAAGCGCAAGTCCACACAAACACGCAGCTCAGAGTAGCCACGGGAAGAATCCACATGGTGCCCGCCCTTGGATGAGTGGCCACGTGCAGCG
>NW_006187287.1:0-552 GCF_000334495.1 Tupaia belangeri chinensis | reverse complement strand
GAAAGACAGAATGGAGAGAGGAAGCTGGGACGTTCATGCAGGCTTCCATTGGTCCGACACCGTGGGAAGTGACAGCAGTCATCGCCTGGAAAGAGGCCCTGGCAGTCACTCGGCCTCGGGGTCTCCATGGCAGAGCCAGCGCTGCAGGGAGTGTAGTCTAGCCCGGCAGGGCGCCGCCTGCCAGCAGCTCGTTTTTCGCCATCCCTTCTCTTCTCAACACACCTTATGTTCATGCACACATGTGAACACGGCCCTCTTCCAGACACACGCACATGCGCCCACACACGCACGTACACAGACACCGTGGCTTTTGACTCTCCTGGTGAGCACCTCTTCCAATTTCACCTGAGTGGGTTTTTGTCTCTTGTTTCTCTTTTAGAAGAGAAAATTCCTAGGAGTTGGGAGTGAGGGTTTCTGAGGTCTGGTGGAAAGCTCGGTGTAAGCTGGGACTGAGTACATTCAGTAGACATAAGATTAGAAGCCCGCATGTCTGAGTCTCCCATCTCCACTGCACTCTAGGCATTCCCGTTAGGAGTCAGGCAGGGGCCCGAA
>NW_006187286.1:0-552 GCF_000334495.1 Tupaia belangeri chinensis | reverse complement strand
AGCAAGATGGGACACTCAATGCAGGGGAAGAATTTAATTAGCAATATGAGAAGCGTGTTCTCCAAGTACTCCATGACACTATTCAAAACACTGCAATTTGGCATCTTGTTTTCACAAATGTTTCATAAAGTGGAAGTTATTTTCTATTAAAAACTGAATGGTAGGGTATATGGTCACAGAATAAATAAAGGAGAGGCTGAATGATTCACATGGTTGTATTAAAAATATGGGTTTCATGAAAATGTCTGGGTTAGTGAACATCGAAATCGATCTTTGGTGCAATTCCAGAACACCTAAAGTTCAACTCAGACCGTAGAAAGAGTACATATGAGAATCTTGTAGAACTTCTGTTTACTCATAGGAAAGGCCGATAGAGAAACTCTGCACAAAAAGCCTAATTAATTAGTATGCAATAATGCCCATGAAATTTCAGGAAAGAGAAAGCTTTCAACCAGCATTTCAGCATGCACTAATTGATCATAATATATCTGAGGAAAATATCCAATTAAAAATATGGAGGTGAGGAGTACAGCTGGGAGAATAGGCGCGTGC
>NW_006187285.1:0-552 GCF_000334495.1 Tupaia belangeri chinensis | reverse complement strand
GTCAGAAAAGTCACGATGTCTTGTTCTGGTTTTCCTTGCAAAAATGCACCAGGACTTTTCCGACAGCCCAATAGTGAAAGGTTCCAGGGCGTAGGAGGTGGACATCTGTAGGCCAGAGGGGACGTTGTCCAGCCTGTCATACTCATTACCTTGGCCTTCTGTATTGGTGACCTCCCCGCCTTCCTCCAGCGGGTCCACCTAAGCAGACTTCTCACGTCTCATGGTACCTTTGGGCCTCTTCACAGTCTAAGAGCCCTGGCTTCTGAAGTCTACCTTTGTCTCCTTGTAGCTCCTGCAAGGAACGACAGAGGGCATGGCTCCATTTTTGTCACTTGTGTGCCAGGCACTGTGTAGACGCTCTCATTTACTCCTCCTCTCAAGCTCTGGAAGGGAGGAACCACAGGCCCACGTTTCAGATGAGGTGACAGGTGGTAAATAACCCATTGAAGACTGCATTACTAGAAATGCCAGGGGCCAGCAGGCAGGGTGCAGAGTAAAACTGCTGAATCCCACGTGAATCCACTTGAAAGTCACGCCAGGTGTGTGTGCATG
>NW_006187284.1:0-552 GCF_000334495.1 Tupaia belangeri chinensis | reverse complement strand
GGAGAGAGAGGGGAAAGCACGCCCTCCCCAGAGTGGGGCATGGTCATGTCACAACCTCATCTCCACCTCTGCATCCTATTGGGCTGGGGGCACACAGGCACCTGCTCCTACCATGTTTTTTAAGTTGCAAGGGTGGGGATCACAGCTGGCCTTGTGAGACCCAGCTGCCTTAACCACAAGGTTAAGAGGCCGGCCCTGGCCCGTATTTCTATGTAAGAGTAGAAACAGACACTAAAGACAAATCATTTAATTCTGTATCATTCATTGTTTGGGGTTTCCCCGAGTCGCAGGAATTTTCTGTTATGAGTCTGTGCCATCTGACCAGGGGTCTTCAGAGCCAGGCAGCTTGGCCCTTAGCTATTTCCCAAACCCAAATCAGGATCGATCTAACATGGGGCAGAGGTTTTTTAAACAACAGCTATCTCTGAAAATCAGAAGCAAGAAATCTACATCCTCAGCTGAAACTGAGGATTCAGGGATTATTCTAATTCCTTTTAGGTTTTTGCCATAGGGTGCTTTTGTTCACTGGACAGAGACAGAGAGAGAGAGAGA
>NW_006187283.1:0-552 GCF_000334495.1 Tupaia belangeri chinensis | reverse complement strand
GATACGACGCCGACACCGCACGAGGCAAGTGTCCTGGCTGGGGCCTGGGTGTCTTTTGCCTGCTTCTCCCAAAAGACGTGGGTCACCGTGAGGAAGGGCAGGGCTGGCCTGAGTTAGAGCTGTTCTCGGGTTCCCGCAGACATACATGTCGTGGAGCCCGTCTGAACTGCAGGAGGAGAGTGGGGGCAAAGTGAAAATTTCAACTTGGACCATGGCTGCCTTCTGCTGCCGGCCTGACTGACGTCTGCACGCAGGGAATGCACGAGCACCCAGGGTGGTGGCCAGAGGCAGAAACACACTGACGGGTTCCTGAGGCTTCAGGAGACGAGCAGTTTCACTCAGGCCAGACGGCCTCTCCTGCCCTGCTGTCTTGGCCCTGGACCCCAAGCTGGCAGCCCCTGGGGCCGCTCTGCACAACACCGTGAACTTTGGACCACCTCCAGGCACCCTGCCAAGAGTGGAGGCCCGAGAGTGGACCCAGCCTGCGGGCAGGGCAGACACTCCAACACCTGCCCAGTGCCGGTACCTGTCTTCACCGGAGCACCGGGAGGG